>NW_014554712.1:0-108216 GCF_001313825.1 Dinoponera quadriceps | reverse complement strand
GGGGGGGGGGGGGGGGGGGGAAGATAGAGAGAGTTCAGAATATGGGCCATAATGTTTACTTGATCGAGTTTATCGCGCCGGTGCGATCGACCCTAACACAAGGGTCCCCTCCGGTGCTCACCCGCGCGCGTCAACGAATGAATACGCTTCTCCCGTTCGTAGCTCGTGCCGTCGACGAGTTCTCAGGGTGCGTGTCATGTAGCGACTGTTCACGAGGAAGGGGAAATCGGTGGTCGAGCCTCCCGTTCCGGCGCCGTCAATCGCTTTCTCTCAGCCGTGACGAAAAAACTTATGAATCATGTACCTTTGGCCTGTAGAGGCAACCTATCGACAAACGCGGAAAGAAATCAGCAACTACGTTAACACATCGTGGTGTGTATGCGATGCTCGCGATATAAGCGATAACTGGCTCGTGAAAACAGGCTCCTAAAGATAGACACTCGTTAATCACTCGCAAAAAGATGCACATCATTAATGTAGAATCGCTCTTGTACACAATTTGATAATCACCAATCGCCGTTACTTTATAGACATTAAGTAGAAGATTCTCGATCGTAACAAGTGCCCGTTACTGTAACAATCGATTATGTGTTATTCATCTTCACGGTCAATTATTTATCGCGAACATCGCAACCAATTGATTCTGAATATTCCTCGGACAATTATACAGACAACGTGATTAACATAATCGTCGATTGATTTCATTTCTCGTTGCCGTTCGTATTATCGAAAATGCGTGACCAATTGTTGGCATAAAATTAGATGACTTTACACCCTCTACATATAATTATAATTCAATCCGGAATATAAGGATACTGCGATCGAAGAGTTCTTTCTCAGATATAATTGTCGATAATAATTTGATTCTGAATTTTCCGCAGATTATTCAAACAACATGATTAACATAGTCCTCGAATGATTTCATTTTTTGTTGTCGTTCGTATTGCATCGTCGAAAATGCGAGGCCAATTGCTGAAATTACCACACAATTAGTTACGTGAAGTTACATCCTTTATAATTATACCCGGAATATCGAGTGTTGTATTAATTGCGACCGAGGAGAGTCCTTTCAGATACAGTTATCGACAATCTTCAGAACACCGCGTTCTCCCACCCGCGGCGTGAGACAATCGTGTTGCCGTAAGCACGGCAAACAGCGATAATCGCAATAACACGTGCAAACAATTGAGAGCAGTTCAATGCGCAACAGCCACACGCAGCCGTAATTGTCGATCAATCTTTAACTCTCGCAGTTGGTCGGTTATTATGGTGGCCGATTATCTTAATGAAGTTCTGCTCCGTCGTGCTTTAATCAACTCTCGTCCCCTCGACGAGACGATAATAGTGCACTAAAGGCATGAGCAATTTTTCAGTGTCTGCCTAGCAGTGAGATAAATCAACAACACGGTGATACGACACATTTCTCCTGGAGAAGATCGAAAGTCGCGTCTCGCGAGTGCTTCTGCTAATCCAGAAATAAGCGAGGCGATAAAATCGGACGTTGCAATTTTAGTAGCTTCGGGATTTATAATTCCGCTCCGATTTTTGGAAGATTACTATCGTAATTCCATTGTCGGAGAAAGTCGAGAAACGTAAAAAGTCAAGGAGAAACGTATAAAAATCGCTTCGACATGTGGGTCTTCAATATCGAAAATATTTCGATCAGCCTTTCGATCGTGTAACTTTACCTTCAGGGTGGAAACGTGAAAAGTGAAATTAGGAAATTTACACTTTTCACGAATTCGCGTTAAGATATCAACCATGTGACTTCCTCCAAGGCAAAAACGTGAAAAGCGAAATATTTGTCAAATCAGATAATTTCCACTTCACGAATTCAGGTCCGAGGAAAAAAATTGTGTTCGGCTGAAGACACGTTAAAGTGATTTTTTTATATTTGATTAAATCATCAGGTTATTCGGATTTATGAAAGTCTCGGCGGTTTAATCGGTTGCGTGTGGCTTTTCTCGCGAAAACATATGTTTAATTATATTATCGTGGCGCAGATTTTTCACGACTCCCGCGCGACGTTACGATAAACAACAAATCACCGAGACCGATAACGATTAACCTTCGGTGCACTTACCACACAAAGTCAGTAATTAAAAATAAATTCTCGATGAGCGATTTCCCCCCCCCCCCCTCACGTTCCTTTACCCTCTCCCGTTTATCCTCTACGACCTAAGATTTTCAATTATGTCACATTCCCGCCATTGCCGTTTCTCATTCGCGCGCTTCACATCAGCTGAGAGAGCCTTCGTCTTTGAATCTTTCGAAGGAACTCGCAAGGAATCCGTTAAACTTCCAACTTCACACTTTCAACGACATTTTCTTCCGTCCTTTCTAAATACGCAAAGCACAGCCAAGATAAATACGCAGACTAGAATCGACCACATACATACATCTTGTTCAAAATACAAAAGGTACAAAGCAATACAACCGGAACGAACGGGTGTCTGTGTACGACAACGCAACCTTCAAATCTGTTCCTTTCAACTCGTTTATTCGACCGTTCGATCTCCCCCCCCCCCCCACAATTTTCGAGTATATAATTATCTAATTCCGAATGTGGGTCATACGAGTCGGTGTGTTAAAGGGAGCAAGTGCAACACGGCAGTGCAACAAGTGCAGTTAAAAGGAACAGGCTTGATATGATGCACGCAAGATCTACGGTCCTCACTGGATCTGTCAGCAAGCTAAACGAAGCCGGTCGTCGGGGTGGGACTCCTCAGGATGCGTCGAATGGTCGTTCGGCTGCTGAGACGCGGCCGATCGCACGGCGTACCTGGATCAGTGCTTCATTACGAGGCGCCGTGCCGACTTGCTCCGACTGCCGATCCTTCAAACAACAACGTGGATCTCCATCGTCGTGCAGCTTCGACTGTGAGCCGCACCGTGGCGCTCTTCTCGCGCGCACTCGCGATTTATTCCGCGCGAGATTCGAAAAATCGCGCCTTCGGAGGCGGAACGTGTCTCATCCCCTGATAACCCCCAAGTGGACGACGACGTAGCTGCTCGACGTGTTCTGACGAATGGAGTGACATGTTATAGCAGCTGAGATTTCTCCGTAAACAATCAGCGATATTCGCGAATTCGAATTCACGCATTACCACCTGCTCCGGGCATACAGTTGGCGCCATGTTGCTCTCGAAGTGACGATTTATTGTGTAATGTTCGATAATTACTAAATTATAATAATAACCCAGCTAGAACAAATTTCTGAGCGACTTCTTGAAGACGTTTGGGAGATCTAAGAAGATCTATCTAAGAAATAAAATACGTCGTTTAGGTATGTTTAAGGCGTTTTTAGGTATTTTTGTTCTGCTTGGGAACGAAACGCGCCGAGCGAACCGAGAGAGATGTTTCTCTACTAACGCACCATTCTTGTTGTACAATCTCGTGAAAAAGTCAAACCGATTCCATAGATTCATATTTTGAATTTACTTTTATATAAATTACACTCGATAAAAGTGCCTCTAAAAGTGGCTGAGAAGCCATCTGATTGGCTGGCAAGTTCACACTTAAAGCACTTTTATCGATAAGAATGAGTTAATAATTAGCGGCTTAAAAATATACTAATGTAAAACGTATTCGACATAATTATTAAGAGAAGAGTTCCAATGATTAAGAAAGGAGTTTGCAAGATCTATTTAAAAGATGTATCGTATTATTTTTAATTAATATTGAAATTTATCATTGTAAGTATAAAATTTCGCTCGTACTGGAAGCAAATTATTTGTGCGCTTTGCTTTTAAACCGAGTGATACCAAAGGGAATCAAATGGAACTGAGCACGCGCAGAAAATATGTCGAGAAGGGCCACAATAGTTTTCATATTCTCTCTCTCCCGCTTCGCTCTCGGCTCATGAAATTGAATAAGTGCGCACATCCCGATATTACCATAGTTCAGTGTCGATAACAACATGGCGTTTGCCACTTGATCTTCGCCCGTACGTCTGTCGACTCGATTTTGCGTGATCGCTCACGCTTTCCTGAATTATCTCTTCATAAGGACGAATAACGCGTCGCCTCACGTCACCGACGGCCCGGTGAGCGGCGAACGTTGATGACAGCATGGCGCCGAGAGTCTAACCTAACCTAGAAATCACCCAGTCATCCCGTTCACTCATGACAGAGTGAACCGAGTTCCCGAGCGCGTTTTTGTTCGCCGAGTTTTAAAGCATGACCGTCTGGGAGAGGCTGCGTAATCCATGCGGCTGGCGCGCCGGTGCCAAGCAGATTTCCGTGGACGCGATGCTGCCACTCGTAGTGGTGCCGACGTTGGCGGTGATCGCCGCCCAGGCCGTCCTCTGCACGATCATCGTGTTCGTGACCACGCCGATCCTCGTCTACTACCTGTACCACAATTTCCTGCGGTTCCTGCTGCGCACCAAGTTCTTCCTCATGTGGACGATCACGAGCGTGCTGATGCTGATGCTCGTGTTCGAGATCAGCGTGGTGCCGCTGCTGGAGATCCTGCCCGAGGAGAACTTGCTGTTCATGGTGTGCGTGATCGGTGGTATCTGGTGCGGCTATCGGGCCAAGCTGAACGCGGACTACGCGGCGCAGGAAGGCGTCCTCGTGCAGGGTCTGGAGCTGGGCGAAGGCAGCGGCGAGCTCTGCACCGCGTGCAGGAGACGGGCGCCACCCAGGGCCCATCACTGCCGCCTGTGCCAGACGTGTATACTTAACAGGGAATATCATTGCAAATGGTATGACAGGAACGTCACTTCTTTTTATTCATATTTCCCCCCTCTCCTTTTGATATTTTCTCTTCTTTGAAAAATCACTCTGATACATGAGCATTTGACGATTTATTTGCTGGGGATTTTGTTATTTTTAATACTTTAATTGGTCACACTTCCCAGGTTGGACTGCTGCATAGGTTCCAGCAACCTAAGGTGGTACCTAGGCTGTTTATTCTTTTCTGCGATCGCCTTCATTTATGGTTCCAACCTGACCATGACCAGCGTCTGTCATCCATTCATTCTCATCGGGACTGTACTTCTACCGGATGACTGCAGCGACGTGTATCACCAGTTAGAGTACGTATTAATTCACAGTGTCTCTGCACTTTGATACGCACCAAGAACACTAAAACACGCTGGATACGACATTGTGAGAAAGTAATCCGTGACAAAAGGAGAAGTACGCACGTATATCGCCACGGAAAGCGCGATTGGATGTCACTGATGCATCACCGGTTTAGTAAAGTAAACTGGAAAAGTACAGGGGATCTGTAACATAGGCTTGAATAATCGCGAGATAACGATAATTGCCGGCTCTTCGAGTTAGCGTCGTAAATATTGTAATATTTCTTGATTCGTTTTGTGCCAACGATCGAGCAAAAGTCCGAGAGATAAACGGTGTCGCGCAACTGCTCGCTGGTTACCGCCCGCCGGTCGATCGATGTATAAATCTTCATACGTTATTGTTTCAGCATCGCTCTTTGCTTTGTCTCCGCTCTCTACAGTCTCCTGGTCGGTCTAGTGGTCTTTTGCTATCTCATGTATCACCTCTGGTTGCTCTACCAAGGCACGACGTCGAACGAGCGACGGTTGGACGCCGGGAGTCAGTATGATCATGGAATATTGAAGAATGTCTCACGGTTATTTTGCTGCAAAACTTAGGTAGCAATTGTTTAGGCTAGACTAACGAATTTCACTTCGCAAAGTGTGCGTGCACTACGTTCCGTACAGGAGTATATTACGAAATCAAACTCGATGCAACTAGGGAATTATCGTTGAGGCCGTGAGAGATTTCATTCATGGCGCGCTAACTCGACTAAATCAGCGGTAAAGCGGCGGTAAATTAGAGCGTACTTGTTACCATCGGCCCTATCGCCATGCTCCATCGATTCAGTGTAATGTCAGGTACTTGCGTGTTTAACGCTTCGTAAACTTCGGGCGAGTGCAATGTTCGCTGTGCTCGTAACGTTGCCCTCACGAGACCGCGCGTGGCAGCAACATATCGCGAGACGTCAACTCGCTTTATAGTCACCATTATTCTTAACGTGTCATTGTGCAAACCATTTGTATATTTATTGTAACTGTGATAAAGTGGCCATTGTGTACGAGTAATATGATATAAATTATACTAATCGAGTATATATGTATATCTAAAACAAGAGCCCAAGTAAAGAAGAGGAAGAAGAAGAATCTAAAATTGACAAAAAGTGTATAGTGACGATTTACGTTTTATTCTGCGAAGAAGAGGACAAAAAGAAACGGAGAAAGCTGCTTCATCTTACGCATACTTAGGCTGCTCTTTACCTTATCCGGATACAATGCCAGCCGGTTGTTTCACGGTCTGAAACGGTGAAATCCGCGTTACACGCGTGTAAACTCGTCAAACTAATCCTCTATCAGTACACCTCTCTGCCTGGGGTCGAAATCCGGCACCACTTCCTGCACTATCTCCCGCCACGTATTCTTTACACGCTCGCTCTCCGCGATATCCGGCGCTATCTTCGGATATCTTCTCCACATGTAAAAGTACTTTATCTTCAATTTTTCCTCGTAGTATCCCGAGGCCATGCGTTCGCTCCTCAATCGCTCCGCTTTATATTCCACGCTCCTTATCTTCCACAGCTCGAAACATTTGTTTTGCAGTCTCATGTCGGAGAAGTCCTTCGCCACTTGCTCCTTCCTCTTCTCCTCCATCGCGAATCCCCTCCATCGCTGCAGCATGCACCACGATATGTTTCTGTCGTACAACGATGCGGCCAGCTCGATCTTCATTCGACTCTGACGTTCCGTTTCCAGCCTCCAGCCGGCGAACGCTTTCCCCAGCAGACGCCGTTCATAATGGTCGTTCGCTTTGCCGATGTTATTGGTCTTCCTCTCGACGAGCGCGACGAACGGTTGCATTACGTAGCGTCGCAACAGGTGCTTGCGATAAAACGCTTCCGCCGCGGCGTTCAGCTTCTCGTACCTTTCTACCTCGCGCGCCCGCTGCCGCTCCCGTTCCTCGCGCATTCTCCTCGCTTCGCGCTGCGCCTGCGAAAGGCGTGATCTTAGATCAAACTGTCGCGTAAAACTTCTAAATGTAACGTGTAAGCGGCGTTTTCGAATCTATATACACGATGCTAGAATGTAGAATAAGCTGCGCAAGATATTGTATATCGCGGCGTAGCATTTAGTGACGACGTCCCTCGCGGATGGATAATTTTGCTCGCAAGGTAAAAGCTGCGTGCGCTAAGTGTACGATACGATGCACATCCGGTACGATATTAATATACTTTGACCTCTCATATTATCTGACCTCTAGTTGCGATCTCCTCCTCTCACGCTCTTCCCCCCTCCGGGCGGCCTCCTCCTGCCTCCTCTCGTCCTCCAGTTTCTTCCGCCGAGCTTCTTCGCGCGACTTTACCCTGTTCCTCCGCGCTTCCGCTCGCGCCTCCATCCGCGCCAAAAATTGCGGCGGACTCGGCACGCGCAGCGGCGCCGTCAAGGACTTGTCCCTGCCGCGTCGGGTAAAGGGTAAACGATTGAATGAGAGAGAGAGAGAGAGAGAGAACGAAACGATCAACTACCCTCCTCGCGTAACCCGCGATTTAATTTATCACGAGACGAAGGCGCAGAGACTCGAACATCTCCTCTTTAATACGTAGTCTAGTTCGCGAACCGTAAAAAAGATCAATGCGTGAAGAGAGCGACGTATCAAGCTAACTTGAAAAGATGCAAGGAGAGCAGAGTGTACAGACGTATGCAAATTATCTAGACTAAACCTCTAATATTACTTACTTGTCCGTGTATGATTGCGTTGTACAATTAGAATATATATTTTGTAAAATTTTCTCATATTTAAAATTTATAGATTCCGTTCTCAATGAAAATTCTACTTATATAAGATGTACGGAATTTTTCTTGTTATTCCTATTGGTAGCATTACTGGACAGTACCAGTATATGTTATTGTGTTGTTTGTATTTGTCCTGCTAATTGCTATCTTTATTGCAACGTTTTTAATTTTTGCTTACATAAATTGAATTTTTTAAAAACCATTTATCGATTAAAAAATTTACTTGGGCTTCTTTTCTTCAATAATTAAGTTAATAACGTTTGTTTTTATTAGATCGGCATGAGGAATGCATACCAAATATTAAAATATTAAAAAAAGAATGAATAAAGATATATTTGAATAGAAGTTGTAATTTTTAGTGTTTTGTAGACCAAGTCTAATAATTATATAATTTGCACACGTTTGTATATTCAGAATATACACAGCAATGATACGTGATAATTTGTTGTCGGATGTCTGAGTTAATTAATGTACATGGTTATTGAACATACAACGCAACTATGCAAACAAAGAAATCAAAAAACAATCAAACATTAACAAGAATAAACAAACGCAGTATTATCATTCTAGTGACTAATAAAGGCAAGATAACTATAAAAAAAAAAATAAGGTTAATAAGAACCGATCGTTATAGATATCAATGACTTAAGTTATGAAAAGATAAAAATATTGGTTTCACAGTGTAATAACGCACATGCCGAATATTTTTCCAGGTCTTCAATGTATTCAATGAATCAACCTTCCACGTCAAATCAATCTTGTACATCCCAATTATTAATATTAATATTCCCCGCTGCTCTTTTCCAGTTAATAAATTACGCATTAATTGTTTTCTTGAGACAGTATTTCTCGCAACACTTAAGAAATTAATTGATGCATAATTAAGCATTTTGCAAATTTTATGATTGTCGACTAACATTTCTCCTAAATTGATCACTTTTTGGCAAGATATTTCAATAATTTTTTACAGTGAATGAAGAGCTACTTCGATTAATGTAGTAAATAGTCTATGATTCCGTATAAAAAATACGAAGTTGATCTTTATTTTTTACACCTCCACATGCAAAAAANTTTGCCCCCCCCCCCCCCCCCCTTCATTTAACTTTCATCTGAAACATTTTCCGATATTACCGGTAGTTTTGAAGATAATCGCGTGGATCGACTTAAATGGGACACCCTATATATGTGACTGTGTATGTTGTAATGATTAAAAACATCTTTATTTTTCAAAGAATTAAGAGTACGGCGAGAAAAAATTCTACCTGTAACCCGCTTGTCTCATCAGTTGGATCAGAGTTCTTCTGGTCTGCTGACCGCAGTGCATCAGAGTCTCCTTGGCCGCGTTCACAGTCTGCTCGCCGGACTTTGTTATCTCCTCCTGTACCTGCTTCAGCTTCAGATCCTCGATGAGCTTGCTCTGTTCGGCCAGTTTCATCCTCTGCTTGCGTATGATCTCCTTCTGAGCATTCAACCGATTTTGCGCCGGCGACTCGACGACGAACGGTTTGCAGGATGGAATCCTCTTCTTGGCATTCGCGTCTCGCGCTCCGCTCGGAGAGAAATCCTTTGACTCCATTTTACGGCACTTCGTCATCTCCTTCTGCATCTCCACGATATTGCCAATGAGCGTGTCGATCTTGCGAGCGTCGGAATCTCTAGTGTTCGCTTTCGCGTGTTCCTCGCGTCGAGCCCTCTTCAGATTCTCCACATGTGTCCGCCACACGCGAATGCATCGCCTCAGTCTTCTCCGTGTCATAATGTCCTGGATGTTGATCTTGATCTCCCGAAGTCGTCGCTTGTCCCGCGCATTCTCCCGCAAAATATCGAAACATGATCTTAGGATGAGCGATCGTCGCTCCTCCGACTCGCAGCTTGGCTTATCCTTGATGGTCACTTTGATGGTGCCAAAGGGTGCTCCCTCGATCTCGTTTATCGAAGGCTGCACGGAATCTTTCGATTCGGAAACTTCCGCGAACGTCCTCTTCTTGACGATCGCCACCTTTCGTTCGGCTGTTTTGCATCTTCTCTTATTAACGACGATCCGCTGTATAAGCGCGAGCGATCATGCTTATTAATCTATTTTCTTCTTTTGTCTCTTTAGCGAGCCCGGATCCGTAATAGGTATAGTAAGCACTATTTTAATTACAACGTAATGTCAATAGCAAAAAGCGTTTTCATCATTATCAGACGTCGCAATTCCTAAGATTTAAGCGTTATTAAGCGACTTTTCCGCAGCGCGGAAAGCACATTGTGTCAGAAATTACGCTTACTACATTTTATTTTGCTTGCTACATCTATTTCCAGGCGGAACAAATTTTTTCTACCAAGATGCCTTAAATACGTCTAAAAGACATTCTATTTTTTAGATATCTTTCAGGCATTCTTTAAGAGGTCTTTTTTTAGAAATCTGTTCTGTCTGGTTGTAAATCCGAATTAATTCCGAGCAGCACAAATTGGTTGGCTAACCGTTGCCCGACGTTTGGTCAACATTAGGCAACGGTTAGCCACCGATTTGTGCTGCTCGGGATGATTTCGAAGATTGTTAAGTGTTTAATTTAATTCGAAAATAAATTTCACCTTCTCTCCGGCTCTACTGGGAATTTTCCAGAAGCCCTCGTCACTTGAACTAGCTATAGTTTTTTTGCTACACGCATACGGGCCGCAACATTTGGGATGATACTTTTGCAAATCCTGCTCAAATTTGCGTAATTCCCTTTCCACGAGAGCTTGTTCTCTCTTCAACTGCTGTTCCTTCGTTTCTTCCTGTGTTAGTAGTCTGCAATGAGAAAATGATTGTAATGTAAGAATTTTCTTTAGCAAACGAAATAAACAATAACAAGGCAAAAAGTATATATATTAGGTTGGTGCATATGAAATGTCGGATTCTTAAGTGATTGTATAAAACTGTATATCTTTCTTCAAAAGCTGTTTATTCAATCAAAGTATGCTCCATTCGCTTCAATACACTTCTCCCAACGAGATTTTAAAGCGTAGATGCCTGTCTTAAAAAAATTTTGGTCTTTAGAATTAATAAACTCTGATATCGAGTTTTTTAGACTGTCTTCATTTTCATGGTGTTTGCCTCTTAAAAACAGCTCTAAATGCTTGAAAAAATGAAAATCGGTCGGCGAGAGATCCGGTGAATATGGTGGATGCTGCAAAACTTCATATTCCAGTTCGTTCAGTTTCGCAATTGTTTTGTGCGATGTGTGCGGCCGAGCGTTGTCATGGAGCAGTAGCGGGCCATGCCGATTCACAAGCGATGGGAGTACAATTTGGTGTCTCAATATCGTTGTATGGTCAACTTTCATCCTGATAGCAAGTTCCCTCGTGGATACGGCTGGATCCGCTTCCACTAGAGCCTTCAGGTCATCATTATTCACAGACGTTTTGGGTCTTCCGCGCGGCTCATTTTGCAGTGAAAAATCGCCAGTCCGAAATTTTTCGAACCAACGCTGCACTTTCCGATTGTTAACCGTATTCTCCCCAAACGCTTGGTTTATGTTGCGTGCAGCTTTTGCAGCACTATTACCAAGTTTGTACTCATATAAGAAAATGACGCGAATGTCGGCAGAATTCATATCGGTAATAAACTCAAAAGAAATAAAAAAGGGAAGACCTTCGAGAAAACCTATTTTGTTGAAATGAGTCTCTGGCAATGGACAATACGAGTATGAATGAGGTTATGCCAAATACAAAAGTATAACGAAAACAGGGAGGAAAACGTCCGCATGTAAAGAGAATGCGACATTTCATACGCACCAACCTAATATAATTTTAAAGTTTCGGAAGAACCAGTCTTTTCCAGTTTTTCCAAGGATTTCTTGCGTTTCTTCTTTATAACAGAAAAAAAATAAATGTGGCAGATTTCAATCGAATACACGCGAATTTTTCTAAACGAATTTTTCTTACCCTTGGAATAGAAACCGAAAAAATCCGCGGAAAAATGAGGAAAAAATTATATTTTCCAAAACTTAAAAATTATAACACAGAAAGTCACAAATTCATATATTTCATCATAATTTATAGATAATTACGAATTATGAAGTTGACGGTGAACGTACTTTCTAGCTTCTGCTAATATGGCAGCCTTGCTCGAGGATTTGCATAGTTCCTCGCGAAATATTCTGTGCCTCGCGTCCATAATCAGATTCGGATCCAGGAATGTTTTCCTATCGTCTTCCAGCATCCGACGCTTCTCGGACGGATGGAAGATCGTCGCCTTCATCATCTCGTCCATTAACTGTCTCGCTTCGTCGAATTGCACCATATTTGCCAGTTTGATCAACAGTTGCTTCTTTCGTCGTTTACATCGATCGGCTTCTCATATCGCAGACTTGTCTTGTTTATGCGTGTCCGCCCCGCTGTTGTTAAGGAAAGTCGCGGTCCCCCAACTCTCCAGGTGAATGTCCCAGCCCTCATTCATGAGTTTCGCGGCAAAAGCGGAGGGTGGAAATAACGGACGGCCGTGGGAAGGAGGGGGGAGTGAAACGCTGCTACGAACATTACATTACACAACGTATTATTACATTCATTAAAATCGAAAAATTCATGACGATTTTTTTGTTTCTTCCTTCGATCTCAAGGTGTAGCGCGAAGTTTAATTAAGTATATTAATTTTTGCAATTTATCAAATTCCAAATCAAACGTGACGAACGGAGACACGCAAGAAGCAATTTTACTCAAGGTTTGAATAATTAACCGAGGCTTAAAGCGTTACTTGAAATTCTCGGAAGGTCCGAGATGCGAGTTTCAAAGTTTCCCGCCGTTTCAACGGCACTGAATCGCAGGGCGAAAGTGACATCGTCGGTTGTTGACGGACCAGTGCCGCTGCAGCGGGTGCATCACCGAGCGAGAGGTGCATCGACTTCGAAACCTATGTGCTGAGGCTCTGGTAAGTCTTCTCTCGCTCATAATACGGGGTCTCGGTTGAAAGGAACACCTGTTTCTGCTGGCGCGATGTCGTCGACTGCTCGCGTCGATCTCGCGGCACCGAGGATCGCACGTTGCGCCGCTTGAGGTGAAAGAGAGGGCCCCCTGTCAATTTTTCATTTCACACAGAACCTTCGAATGCGACTCCCTGGCAGGTGCGAACGACGAGATATCATACCTCTGGTGCGGTGCGAAACGTAAGATGGATCCAAGGGGCCCTCCTGAGGGGGCCCCTGGCCATTCCTTCGAGATAGCCACATCCTTGAACATCGACAGGGGAGTTGACACTTCGGTCAACTGGCCTACCGATCACTCGTTCTCCTCGTCATTGTACGAACAACCGAAGAAGCTGAACAACAACAGGCTCCTATTTTTGACTGTGAGTAGCGTTTTGAATAACAGTGATCAACTGTCAATGATATACATATATATATATACACATATATATATGCTGGAACGATCGCTCTTCTGACAGGTGGAATATGTGGAGGACCAACCGCGAGACTATTCCCGGTTGTTTCCCACGTACGAGCAGATCTTCTCCCCGCGGGCAGCTTCCCCTCTGTCTGAATTTGAGCATCGTGTCAGCCCGTTCGACCCGAACATGAGCTCAGCCGCTAGATACTCCCCTACACCTGTCCAACTGCCGTCTTCGCCCTTTCACAATTCCGTCGTTGTACTTCAGGGCCCATCCTCTCCCTTGATATCTCAACCCGAACCAAATATGAGGACGAATATTAATTATGTAACTCAGCTGGCTCATCAGTCGATCGATGCTCAAGCTGTAGCTCAGACGGATGCTTCCACGGATTTTGTCGACAATGGGAACGAAGAAGGGCTGGTGTCTGGTGTCAACAGTGAATTAATTTTGATGCAAGGTGAGGAATGATTTATTTTTATCTCGAGATGATGTACGGTGCCCCTATATTGCGCTTTTGTTGTATCTTAAATGTATATTACGTTCCGGTAAAGTAAATCAACTGACAGTAACGTAATATCATAATTTCCCACTCAAAGATGTAAGTACGATACGTGTGTTATGTAACGGTTACATTGTTGAATGGGAAGTTATAGCATTGATGTTACGTTACCGATGGTTGGTGCTTTTGGCGGGATCGTACAATATCTTCGTACGCCGTGTATCTTGAATGCGTAACATCACGTTTACAGAATCTGCACCCGAGTTGGAATCTTCGTCGACTCCCTTGATGTTAACGGGAATAGCAGGCACAGACTTTGCTCTCAGCAGGGACTTTCTGGTGATGCAGGACGATCAAATAAACGTCATCAACACGTTCAAAAATCAAAACATGGAGATAGAGGACAATCAATCGGAGGGTGTTTCAATCTGTAACGCTCTGCCACCAGTAACGGAAGGTTTAAACAAGGAGGACAATAATGAATCCGTGCTGGAAATCTGTGACAAGGAAATCCAGCAGATCACCAAAGAGGCGCCTCCGTCTGAAAAGAAGAAAACTATTGAGAAGAAAGACGTAAGGAGATCCAAACGACGTATAACGGACAAGAAAGACTTTTGTAAGTGTTACGCCAGTCACATTTCATGCGGTTGATCTTAAATATGTGTTAAGAAGTACAATTTATTTAGATACTTGTGCATACTTTTACAGGGTGCGACGAATATGACGGTAACTGCGCCAAAGACGACAGCTGTAACTTGCACGACGTGTGCACTATCGCGGATCAACCGGTACCATCGCGTGCTGTAGCAACACTGCCAGGATCATATCTTTCGTTAAACAAACTATCCACTTCGCACGCTGCAGCGGATGGAGTGACTTACGGAGTATTTACGAAGCGTGACATCCGAAGACGCACACAATTCGGGCCCATAGAAGGCGTACTGTGCCCTTACGACGGCTCGTCATTCGAAAATGCTTTACCACTGCTCTACGAAACTGAGAGTGGCGAATTCTTGAAAGTAGACGTCTCCAACGAGAGTGAGTAGTCGCACCTGGTGAAAGAAATTTTTCGATTCATGACGTGTCAAGCTCTCGTGTCTCCGTCGTGATTTTCAGACACTTCAAATTGGATGCGTTTCGTGCGACCAGCACTGACATACAAAGAGCAGAACTTGATAATCTGTCAGCAGAAAGACGGAATAGTGTTTCTGACTAACAGAAACATCTCGCCAAAGGAAGAGCTGAAGGCAGGTCCTAGTCCTGACTATGCGATTCGCAGGAATTTACCCATACTCAGACCAGACACAAAAGACGAGAAAGGTACAAGTGAGCTATTAGTATTATCACTAAGGGAATCAAAACGCGTTCGTAAAATCTTCGGGAATGCTGGGACTTCTCTGTCAACCAATTATTGCGATTGAAATTCTACAAAAATGACAAACACAACCTTCCTCTGTATTCTCATATTAACTACTATTCTGTGGACCTATCTTTCTTTCTAAACGAGACGTGCAGCATCACTGCGAAGCTACTCTTGTGCCGGAGCGAATTCACAGGCAGCCCACAGTAGACCTGTTCTGTAATTTTTAACGACAATGTTCGTTATTGTTACATTGCTGTTGCGCAGCTTTTCTGCCACATATTATACTTGACAACACGTAACGGAAACGACACTGTCGTAGTTACAAAGTAGGTCGGTTACCAAGTGGGTTATCATATATAAGACACCCCCAACAAGTAAGAAACATTAAATCAATTTTTTGACTCATTGATTTTAATTTAAATATCTTTTAACATATTTGATAAATGTTACTAAACTGCTTGACGACATAATATTCTCGAATATTAAAATTATAGCGTATAAATATGTTACTTTTCATGTTTGGGTCAAATATTATTAACAATGACGTCATACAACATTAAACATTACGCGTTCGAAGACGTTATAATATGTTACGAAACGTCATTGTGTAATAACGTTGTTGTCCTGCGAGCCAATCCCGGTCTCCCTTGTATCTCATTGAACATTCATCGTCACGATGCCTCTTTTTCACTCGGGTATTCCTTCTCCGCCAGAAATCGCCAATCAAACGCCCGCGTGGCCGCGCTTGGACGGCAACTTTTACAATCGACGCGTAAAGGTGTTCCGCGGCAGGAACATAAAAGAGAAGGAGAACTCGCAGCAGAACAAGCGCAAGGAGTGGAAATGTTCCGCCTGCAGCCTCTTCTTCAGGAAGTCGTCTCTGCTTAGTTTGCACGCGCTCGTCCACCTGTCCAGCGAGATCAAAATCGAGAATCAAAACTCCACGTGTCCGCAGTGCGGATCGGAATTCCACAAGCAGAGCGAGCTGGCGAATCACGTGTCTCAGCACGGGCGTACGGTGCCGCCCAAGGCGAAGAGATTAACTCCCTTACGTAGGTACAAGTGTTCAAAGTGTTACAAGCGTTTTACTACGAAGATACGATTACAACAGCACTTGTTGACGCATGGTGCTGAGGACCAAAAACCACTGCCGTGCAATATCTGCTTGAAGCGATTTATGAATAACTCCGCGTTGTCCTGTCATCTGAAAACGCATAAAGGTGAGAGAGTCGGCCGGCGAGGACGACAAGACGAGCCCTCCGCCTTTCGTACACGCTAATTGCCGCAATTATTGACGCAATTCGCAGAGAACAAGCAAGTCTTCGAGTGCCCGATGTGCAGGCAGCTGTTTTGCCAAGGCGCGATGCTGAAGGATCACATTGAGACGCACAGAAATCAGGACGGTATATTCAACTGCCCTCACTGCCAGCGAACGTTCATTAAATACTCGGTTATTCGCAAACATATCCGGGCGCATCATTACGAGAGGAAGCACAAGTGTCAGCACTGCGCGAAGCATTTCCCATCGGTCGACAAATTGCGCTTGCACCTGCTGAAACACTCAGACCACAGGTACTAGGGCCAATTCTTGTATAGCTAGCGACGATTGTACGTTCACACATGCATAGAGGAAAGAAAGAGGTTCGATGAATCTTTCATTTGCACAGGGAGTTTCATTGTGCGAACTGCGGTAGACGGTTTAAGAGGAAGGACAAGTTGAAGGAACACATGACTAAGATACATAGCCCGCAAACGGGCGAGGAACAAATGACACAGAAGAAATTTGTGCCAAAGGTACGTGGTGAAGTAAACGCACGATAGTGCGTGTCAGCGAAATCTGCTGAAATGACAGGAATTTAATTGATATTTCCACATCTCTGTATGTTACACAATCACTCTGTCGACAGGTGAATCCGAATGATTACAATCGCTTCATTTTCAAATGTCATCAATGCCTGGTGGGTTTCAAGCGCAGGGGGATGCTGGTGAATCACCTAGCAAAGCGGCATCCCGACGTCGCTCCGGAGTCTGTGCCAGAATTAAATTTACCGATTCTGCGGCAAACCAGAGACTACTACTGCCAATATTGCGACAAGGTGTCGTTTCGTCGGACAGATTTGTACATAAGCGAAGAAATGAAATTATTGTCGCTTCACACATGTGTGTGCTTTCAGGTTTACAAGAGTAGCAGCAAACGTAAAGCGCATATTATGAAAAACCATCCGGGCGCAGCATTGCCGCCCAGTAACCGGCAAAAGGAGTCGGAATTCTCGGGGCTACCGAATCCAAGCTTCAGCCAAGCGGTGGGCAGCATCACTACCACTCCTCAGAATTGCCAGTGGTGTCACAAACAGTATGCCAGCAAAGTAGGTCCCTCCTCTCGTATCAGCTTACACTTATCCACAATGACGATGCGATAATTTGTAATGTCATAAATTATATTTTAACGTTAATATAGTTAATGCTTCTTTATTTCAATGTTAACTCGACGTTACGATGTAACAGTGTTATCACGTGTAAATTATAATTTAAGGCGAAGCTACTGCAACACCAGCGCAAGAAGCACGCGCACCTGATGGAGCCGGCGGATCAGATACCGCGTTCGCGAAACCGGCCGCCGCAGAATCAAAATCAACCGCCCGCGCTCGCCAACAACTACGTGATATCCGACTACCTGCAAGGGTGCGACTTGGACGGGGATTTTCTCAAGCAGAAGATAATCAAAATCTCGAGCGACGTTGATCTGATAAGTAACGGCATGGAGGTCGGAGTCAGCCAGCAGTTTGTGCGTATGCGCGACATACGCTGAAGAGAGGTGCGGCGTCCCCGTCCACGGGGATGAGCATCCGCCAATTTATCGAGATATGAATCTCGCGACCTTTGTACGCAGCCCAGGCTGGCTGCGAATTTTTTGGCTGCCGTTACCAAATCGGGACGACGCCGCCTGGGCGAAGCGATGGCGGCGGAGCGTCTCGCCTGAGAATATTTGGGACGCGGCTTTGTCGGCGCCGGTGCGAAACACTCGGCGCTGTTTTGTTGGTCGTTGTACGCTGGTCGATCGACAAGCGACGGTTACCGATGATAAGAAAAATAGTGACTTGTTGGCAGATTTGTTGGAGAAACGGAGCATGCAGTTTTAAGAGATTTATTTTGACACCGAGCCTCGGCACGGAAATGAAAAGAAAAAACGGAAAGAAAAGCACAACGTCTAAGCACGTCGGCTGGAAGAACTTCAGAAGGGGGAGGCTCGAGGGAATCCACTTGCGACGAAGAATACCGTAGTCTCGTACAATTGTTGAGAACTTTCCTTCAAGTACTGACCCTTTAAGTGTGGGAGCAACGCGACAAGAATAAAAACTTAAGGTTTAGAGATAGAAACTTGAGGTGATAAAACCCACAACCCGAAGCTGTTGCTGAAACAAGCCGAGAGAGAGAGAGAGAGAGAGAGAATAAACGTACAGATAGGCAAAGTTTTTGAATGCCGATAGTTCTTAGCGAACTCCGAGCGCATGTATGCGTTCTCACAGCACTCAAAGGGTCAAGGATACCGAGCATAAAGCAAAAAATAAAAAAAATAAAAAAAAAGGTAGAACGAGTCCTGGTACTATCGACACGTCCTTTACGCTAGGGCCTGGTAGTTACTTTTAAAAATCTATTACCAAGCTTAAATCCGATGTCATTCGAGTGTGAAGTAGATGGACCAAATTTAAGCTTCAAGTTTGAGAGCGATGTTTAAGCCCAGCTTAAATTTGATCGGCGGCAGCGAGTCCGCCGCGCGTCTTAGAACGGCGTGACTTCTTCTTCCGTACGACGGTGATATATTGCGTTGGACAGCGACTCAATCGCTCGATGAGTAATGTTACAAAAGGGTCATTGTTCGCGACGCGCATTTGGCTTCATTCGACAGAGCGATTGTCTGTAGATTACGTGAAAGCCTGCAGTAAATCTCTGCAGGTGATCGTCCATTTCACTTTTGCTCTCTATCTCTCACTATCTCTTTCTCTCGCAATTCCAAGATCTCGTCGTCAAACGCTTGCGTCTACCGTATCTCATTTTAGAGTAATGTACGGATGTACACGCGTCCTTAGATCTCCAACGTACCGTTTTCACGTAATCGTTCCGTATAATCGCCGGTCTCATCCACATTTTATAAATCTAGCGTTCACACCAAGCAGCCGAAGGAGAAACAGCCCGTTCGAAATCGTCGAGAGAAATGTCCGATTGAAATCGACGCGCACGGTACTGTAGTTACGTAGACAAGAGGACACCTCCGTCCTCGTCGACTTTGCGACGCAGCAGGTGTAACGTACGTGTATTTTAAGCTGTATATCCGGCTACGCGTCACTCACACGTACAACACACGCATACACACGGTACAAGAGAGAGAGAGAGAGAGAGCGAGCGCGAGTTTCCGCGATTGTGTCCAATATTGTGTATTCCGCAACGTCCGAGCTCGGAATAATTGTGACCGCCTTTCCGAAACAGAAAAGAAGCCCCATCCGGTGTGTATGTCGTAAAACGACCGCGCGGACAATTTTCACACTCGGAGAGATTTATCGAGAGAACGAAACGACGTTGAATTTATTTTACACGCGGTATATACACACGACGTACAGAGTTTATCGCAACAATACGAGGACGAGAGATTGCATGTTTGTCGATGTCGTTGAGTACACACGGAGGACTGTACTGTAAACAGATAATGACTTCAATAAAGTTATTCGATGAGCGATACGACGAGAGCGGATATAATTTATTATTACGCACTGTACGTCCACATCCACACACATACACACACACACACACACGCGTGCCGCGTGAGTAATGTGAAGCGAAATCGATTCGAAGGAATCGCGGGAGAGATTGTTTAGAAATCAATACGAAGGCCAATCTCTACACTAGGTGCTTCCGATTTCATAACACAAGTCGACACAAGATCATCTTATCTTTGTTACTCATTGAATGTGGAACAAAAACAAAAATGATGCCTGTGCCGACCTGTGTCGCTAAGTGGAAAACACTCATTGACAAGTTTCGCAGACGCATTGGTAGATTTCCTAGATAAATCCCTCTTAGGCTCGTGTTAATAGTTCGGGAATTTGTCTCAAGTGAGACACTTGGATTTCACTTTAGAATTAAATGTGAGTTCTTCCAGTTGAATCGCGATCGTAAGTCTAATGTATACGTGCATAATACGCAAGATTCCACGCAAGATTTAATTCTAAATTCAAATCCGAGTATCTCACGTGAGGTAAGTTTCAAATAACTACACTATTAATACCTTTGGGTCTTGATGAAGTACCGATGATACCAGGTGACTCAGGGTGACCCGTCAAACTCTGACTAAGCTAATCGAGGAATAACAAAAAGAATCGCCAACGCCAATTTCCAATTCTGCAACTTGGCGTTCAGCAATAATAATCGAAAAGTTAATCATTTCTATCTATGTTAGCGAGATAGAGCAGCATAATATTGTATTTGACTGACAGCAATTTTAAATCGACGATTAGACCAATCAGTGTTTGATGACAGACACTCTTGATCTGTCACCTCTAACACGCGTTCCCCGCCGCCGTTTATCCGAAAAACCGTTCGCCGTGGACCGTTTTGTATTTTCTCTTCATATAGGGTGCCTTAAAATTGCCGCATACGGAATGTAAAGGGAGATTCTTCATACCAAAAGAAGTAATTGTTTTTCTTAGCGAAAATGTCGAGATAGATAATTATTGATAGTGGCTTTTCAATTTTCAACACGACACATCTTCGAAGCTAAGCCTTGGATTAAAATTTTGTTCGAGTAAAGTACTACTTGAAATTGACCGAAGATGATCATTTCCTTACCCATTTCTTCGCTGGAAGCTTAGCTCGCGGGAAAGTCCATCTTTTCAATCTAGTGTTTCTCGGATACCAGACGTATTCGGACGCAATTTTGATCAAGGAAAAATGTTACTCCTCTCGGTATGAAAAATCTCTCCGCGTACTCCACCCCGCATGTGGGGAATTTTAGGATACCCTACCTTAACAACCCTGATAAACATACTCAATTCGCTTGTGTGGACATGTGGAATAAAAAATGATCGCTATAGCGCAATTGTCTGCGGTATGCCTTCAGCTGCCCTATCTGTTTATAGTGCTTTTACTTTCGAACTTCTCGCTGGCGATCGCAAGCGGGCCGACCGGCGGCTTCAGCACCTGATGATTCGGCGTGGCCGCGAGCGACCCGCTGCCCCTCTGCATCTGTGCGGCATCGTACAGCTGCTTCTGCATCACCGCTAGCGAGACCTTGTTCGCCGACAAGAAGTCCTTCATGGAGATCAGCTCGCCGGACATCCTGCGAGGCGTGTTCTCCTCCGCCCGGATAGAGTCCCTGCCGACTAGTCTGGTCGCCCGCCTCTTCGAATAATATATCGCCGACACCGAGGATCGTCTTCGCGGCAGATACGGCGCCGCTACATCCCGATTACCGTACTGCAGCTTGTGTATCACGTAATTCAGGCCCTGCTTTATCACGATCGACGTGACATTCAGCAACGAGTATATGCAGCAGCAGCCCGTCACCAGGAAGACGAAATTCGCGAACCTGTACCTGCGTGGACGCGCGAAATCCAGCTTTACGGGGGATGAAAATCGCTTTCACCGGATCTATCTTTCATACAGATTGTTCAATACAAATTATACGTGCATCTTGGATTTCGTCGCTTCGACAAAGATTTCGGCAACTCACCAATGCACGTGGGGATAGCTCGGCTTTTGCGTGCTGACGTAATCGCCGAAGCCGATGGTGGTGAAGCTAACGAAAGCGAAGTACAGCGCGTCGAAGTAATCCCAGCCCTCCAGCGGTGCGTAAAGTGCAGCGGCGCAACAGGCGATGATGCAGGAAGTGACGGACAAGTAGAGCATGACCCAGTACACGCTCGGTTTCCATTGGTCCAAGTCTACGTTGTTGTCGTCGTCGTCGAGGATGTCCGGCAAGGATGGCTTATTAGCGCTCGGTGACTTGGAGACGCGCCGGGAGGTCAACGTGGCCCGGCGAAGGCGCCTCTTCAGGCGACGCACGTGCCAGCTGCGCAGAATCCAAGCCAGGAACGTGATGATCCTCTCCAGGAACAGATTGAAGAACAAAATGCCACCTGGATGTCACATTACAGCGCTTGTTATGATGCCGTCGAAATCAAATCGAGCGAAGAAGCTCCTAGAATAGCTCCTTTCCAGCTAACAGTAGTCTTACCGGAACAACCGAAGAAACCGTAGACAACTACGGCCGCTTTGCCCGCCGTTGTTTGCGGCGCGGTACTTCCGTATCCTGAAAATAATCGTCCGAGTATCACGCCTCTTTCATTTCAGAGAGGAGAGCATATTATATGTATACGGCGACGTATATGTACGCATATAGAGATCGACGAGCAACGGACAGCCGGGGGCATAAGTGCGAGACTGGGTCGCAAGATATTAGCATTCCGGAATTCACCGGTACATTCTCACGCATACGTCGGCCGACGACCCTTACCCCTTTATTTAGCGTAATTACGACCAAGTTTTACTTGCCGGGAATGCGATCGCTTCTTAACTCAGCGCGCCGACCACTCTTTCCGACGGTGCGCCGATATTAGGAGTAATCGAATGTTACACCAAATGAAACACATTTAAAAATCTATAGGCACACTTTTTGCATCTACATCGACAGATAAAGTTTTTAGTTTTTAATCAATGGTACATGTGACAAGTGCCCCACCCACACAAATAGCATGCATCTAGCTTACACGGTTTATGTACCACACAGCTGAAGTAGAAACTAATAAGAATAAGAGTGACTTTTACTAAATTCAGATTAAATTAATCGATGAATAGTAATAAGAATTACCAACTACAATCTCTAGTTTGTTCAGTAACTTGTTCGGCAATAATGCAAAAGTTAATAATTTCTATCTGCGTTAACAAGACAGTAACATTCGAGGATGATAGCAATTTCAAATCGTCGATTAGATTAATCAGAGTTTAATAAAAGCCACCCTAAAAGAGTCTCAGAAATATTTAGGTGCTTACGGGCATCTCTAATAATTATATTACACAGTTAACGACGAAACCGTAGGAGTAAGATATTATTCGATTTTATAATGAAATAAGCAAAACGGAGAGCGAAATGCTTATATTTTTAGACTTAATTCTAGGGAAAAAAACAAAAAGCAAAAGAATTTTGTGCGTATTGCCGCAAACGTGGAGAAAGTGTCGGACGAAATCGTGCCGTCTTTCCGCGCGAATCGATCTTTTCGCGACTTCTCGGTGGACAGGAGGAAATCGAAAGAATACGAGACGCACGACACGAATCCCACTGACCCCGATATCCCCCCGGCCACGATACGAACGGCTTCGAGAACGGTGGGTTTACATTCCAAATACGGTTGCGTTTCTTACCGATCGTAGAAACGATGGTGCCCACGAAGTGAAAGCTACCGGGAAAATCCCAGCGGCGTCTCTTGTTGATGATGCCGGTGGTGGAAGCGTTGCCGTAGGCGTACAGGAGTTCGTGCAGCCTCTGCAAGGCCGAGGGGCTACCTCGCAGGTGGTGCCTTCGGAACGCGTGATAAACCCGCCAAAATTCCGCGGCCTGTCATCCAGACGGAAGGGACACGTCGGTGGACAAATTGACAATTATCGCGAACTTAAGTGGAACGCGTCTAATTTCTAATCTGTTGCTGGTATTTTGCGCACAAAATTCACCGTGACGTCTCCGAATTCCGCACCGAGAGATACATTTTCGTTCAAATTTCCCTTTTCTCTTCTTTAAGAATTGCAATGGAAGGGTAAGAAGACGGTAAGCATTGAGTGACATATTTCGAGTATCACTGTGAACTGTGAACTTTACGTCGCTATATTTTCAAAACAAAATAGTCAATAAAATCAGTAATTCCGAAATTTGTGTATAATACTTGCATATTAGTCTTATTAGTACCATAAGTAATTTTTCATAGAAATTTTATTTTCCGTTTAGAAGATATTGAAAATAGAAATTAAAAATTGCACGCTAATTTCAAGGAACATGTATAAAAAATGTCAACTACAGTTACTAATATCTCACCTCTCGAATGGCCAACCTGTTTTTAATTGTACGAGTAATGAGTTAGGCAATATTTCAATGTATATGCAGTGCAAATTTCATCGAATTCTTCTCAAATCCGTTTTACCTTACAACTTCCTTCAAAATGAAATAACTTTCGCTCCAGATTCTGAATTACTGTCAAACTTTTGGACGCTGTCACTTTTGAACGCAATGTAATTTAATTTTTATATATTCTTTTTATCATTTTTTTATTAATTCGACTTGTCGGCAATACGTCCTTAGACAAAGACTTAAAGACGTAAAACGTAATCTTGTGTCGATAAGTCAGCTATTCTGCCAAGGCCCTTCGATCATTCTGCCAAGGCCCTTACTGTCACTAGATGTTCACCGGGAACGCACAATTTCCGAATTTCTTCGCGGCGGCGTGCACGCGTGGCCACTGTCTGCCTGTACCTGCCGTGTTTCAAAATCACTCTCCAGCCTTTGGAAGAGGACCGCGCCTGCGAGCATGTACGCCACCAGGACGACGGCGAGGAGGATGAACCTGGCGTTGTCCTCCGCGAGGCCTCCGCACAAGCACATCACCGGTGACTCTCATCTTTCCGACGCCGGTGGCCGCACGCGATCCCCACCGCCGCTCTTCACCCGGAGCGGCGCAAGCTCGGCCGAGAGGAATTTGCGAATAAATACAAGGACGCGAGGAGAGCGATTTGAAGCACACTTCCTCTTTCCAGCACACACATAGATGCCGCATCCGCGACGTGACGAACGAGAGGTTTTGTGAAAATGTGTACATCGAAAGACAAATATTTAGTATTTGTAACTATAATCATCATCAGCGAACGAATTATAGTCAGGAGAAACCATTTTTCTAGTAAGTATCCACTGTAGTTTTACAAGATCGGAAGAGACCCGATTTTTATTCTATTTTTCCCCTGAATCTTCTGTCCTAAGGGGTAGAAAAATTCGTTCAGGAAAATTCATGTGTGTTCGGTTAAAACCAGCCGTATTAATTATTTTCCGCAAAGAAGATAGGAAACCGAAAGAATCCTCGGAAAAAAATCGGGAAATAATATAATTTCTCTCGGTGTATGGTCGATTACAAAAAAGGTTGCAAGACTTTTATCCCGAATTTCGCAACGCGCATTTCGTATATCCAATAGCAAGATGAATTTCCTTAGAATTACTAAAAAACAAATCCTGCCATTGACAACACGGAGTGCCTTTCGAAATTTACGTAAAGAAAGTATTCTTTTGTGACTGACCATACGTGTATCGTCGGATAATTCAATTTTTCTGTCGAGGGAAACACGTTAATTTGTCGCCGCGAGTCTCGCGAATCCCCCTCGTGTGTCGAGTGAATTTCCAATTGGCGATTGCGTTTCTCCACGCTCACGCGGAAAGGATACCGAAGGAGCGACGACGAGTCGATAAAATTGACCGATACGAGATTGAGAAATATCTTAATTGCATCGCATTGACGTTCCGCGCAACGCTCAGAAGACCGGGATGTATGTAGGGCAATCCGACGCGGTACCATTGAGAGCAAATCCTTTGACGAGATAAAAATAGTAATACAAACACTCGCTTGCGTATTCAACGCGTGAACTCCGCCTGGGTATCTTATCGTGAAAAGCGACTTTAAGTAAACCCGTGCATGGGTAATTAAGCGGCGAATGCGAAAGACAGATGTTAAATTGTGAGCTTACGCGCTGAGTCGGGTGGGTGCCTTCAGTCCTGCCGATTGAAAAGGCCGGGTGGGATATTTCGGGAATGCGTTCGAATCCGTTTCGGAAATTCCGTTTTCGGACCGAGCGAGCGGAAGAGAAACGGGAGGAGAGTAAATCGTAGACTTCGTCTAATAAAAAATACTCTGTTAACAGTCAATCTGGCCAACAGCTAACGAGGCTACAATCTCCGCATAAATAGACACATGTTATCGGTATTCTCGTATCGAGAGATAACTATCACTCTCAAACATTCGTCTGCGCAATGATTCGCACACGTTCCTCCCGCTGAAAGGCGTATCGAATGGTCACGATCGCGAGTCCCCGCTCTTCGCGAACTTGCGTTGTAATCGGTTATGACAGGATTCGAAGTGATGGTGTACGAGACATCTGACGTTGACTGCAACGGAAGATTCGGGAAAAATGCAGGGAAGAAAGATCGATTGGATTAACATGGCATAACTACGTGACGTAACACGACACAATGAAGCGCATTGATGAAGGTGGAAGGGAATAGAATTTCTGGAAAAGAATAGACATTCTATATCCTTCCGCCGGAATAAATTCAACCGATTAAAATTAACTCAACCGATCTATCTTTCTGTATTTTTTAAATATTTTTATCTTTATCAACTAAGAGTAAATAAAGGGCTACTATTTACACCGTGTACTGTCACTCGACTTCTGTCACAATATATTAACAAGAGAGCGGTGGCTCGTGACCATTCGACACGCTTCTAATTTTGTCGGGCAAAAAAGCATGTGCCAAAATGATGCCGTGCAAACGAGTGTACACATACAGAATCTACACACACACACGCACGCACATATACACAGTACCGTTTACATCATATACTACAATACTATCGTTACATTTCAAACGTTCATCTTCACACACCGTACGCTTTGTATCAATAATATTTAAAATCTGACAGATGGCCGATGCGCGATCGCTAATGCCTCGCTTGTGGACCCTCCTCCAATTTTCGCCAGACAACCTGAAAAAGCCAGAACAATTGATCATAAATATATCACAAGAAATCGCTAATTCTCGCTGGTTTAACGCGAAGGATTTTTCGAAAGGATCACGCACTCACAGTCGGCAGATTAAAGATTGCAACACTTTTTTTCAACTCGCAACTCGCGAATCCTCCCATGTCCAATAGGAGGATTTGTTTCTCCGTAATTCTCGGAGAGATTCATTTTTCTATTCAATAGGAGGCGCGTTGCGAAATTTTATCGAAGAAAAAGTATTGCAAACTTTAATCTGCCAACTGTGTGTGTACAGTGTGTGTACAATCGACGTCACGTATGTTGTATGTACAGTGCCGTGCATTAATGCTATCCCATTCCACAGTGATATTGAAAATTTCGAATTGGGTGCATCATTTCTGAATATTCGCATTATGACTGCTGTTTTGCCATCTTTGCCGGTTCGCAAGATAATCAGCAGTCATGATGCACTAATTCAGAATATTCAGAATATTCCGAAACAATAAGTCTAATTCGACATTTCCGATATTACTATGCCTAGAAAATGGGACAATATTAATTGACACAACATTATACCATTCCCTAGACGGAAACTTTTTAATGTTACACAAATATTAGCCCTTCACATATAATGTCGAAACTATTACGATTACAGCCACTGTATAACCCTATCGTTATAAGTTACTTCTGCGATTTTCAACTTTATGGGCATTATGCGTAAGGCTGAAAATCGTGTAATTCTCCGTTTAGAAAATGGTATAGTATACCGTGCACTGTACGACGTCGAGAGGTGACAACGTTTACTTACATTGCACATTTCTCGGACCAGCGCCTTCTCACCGTCGTGACCCTCCTCTCTTTCCAACTGTTCTCTGACCTCGAGAACCTGAAGAGCGCGCACCACGGCTTCCGGTCGACTTCCCAGATGAGGATTATCGCTCGGACTGCTGGGGCTCTCCCAGACTTCGCCCGATGGTACCTCCCAACCTTGCGCACGGGCTTGGAGAACGCTTTTGTCCTCCTCCAACTGCTTCACCCGTTGCTCCAAACTCCTCACGTACTGCATGGTTTGGTCTGTGAAAGATTCGTCGGTAGGTAACACCTCTCAGCGTGTGCAAGAAGATCATCGGATACTACATCCGTGCGTAACCGCGGTCGGGTGCATAAAACGCGCACGCTATTCATACGATTGCAAGGCATAAAATGCAGGCAGTGCATTCTAATGTTACACTTTCATCCGAATATGATCTATATTTACGATCTCTGCTAAGATCACGGGTATTACCGCGCCGCTTTCGTTAGGATTTCAATTTCCGCCAGGCAAATTACGAAAGAGAGAGAGAGAAAGAGATTATTATTCTTCGTATAAAATTGACACGTTTCCTTGTATAGACCCGAGCTCGTTTTAAAATATATTATTATTATTCTTATTACCAATAATTTTTTCGTATTCTTGTAGTTTTTTCCCGTAGGGGAACTCTCTTTAAACATTTTTATCGATTAGACAAATTACCACACAACTCATCTGAAGATGGAGCAACCAGCCCTTAAAGTTGGAGCTTAATTTAGATGTAAAAATTAAACGCTGTTCTCGCGACGAACCGAAGAGGAAAAAATAGCATAATAAAGATAAACATGAGAATAACTAGGAAGAAACACGAAAGCTTCAAAGTGAAATGATCAGTGTTTTTGCTAGATTTTACCGTTAAATGTGGAAGTGTGCCTCGGTCTCGGCGGCGCGGTCTCCTCGGCGTTCGTGCTCGAACTCGATCCATCCCCGTCGTCCCTTTGGCCGCCGCCACGCTCCTCGTCGAGATACAGGCACAGCTCTTTGAGCTCGAGATTGTCTTTAATCAGCTCCTGCTGCTTGTTGTCCAGCTGGCGCAGTTTGTTCTGGTAAGCCGAGACCTCCTGGCGCATAACGCTCACTGTGTATCGGCCGAACCTCTGCCACTCTCTCGCCAGCTTGCGGCCCTTTTGTCGGTCGTCGTCCAAGAAGCAGCAGAGATCGCGCAATTCTTGATTATCGTCGTTCAGTCTTTGGTTGGCCTCCTTCAGCGCCCGCAGCTCATTCAGCTGGAAAACAGATAGCCTTATCAAGTCGCGCTCTCACTTTGCGGTTCTCGAAGCCTTCAAAAAGTCCGTTCCTCGGCGGAGAGAGAGAGAGAGAGAGAGAGAGAGAGAGAGAGAGAAAGAGAAAGATAGGCGGAGAGAGGAAAGGAGAGAGAGAGAATTTTATATCTTGATACACGAGCGCGGAAACCGGATGACGTAAATTCAAACCCACGTGAAAATATTCGCTCGTGTGTTCGTATAAATTTCGAAAAAAGGAATTGCTAATTCGGATTTCACGTTGACAGACAGTGGCTTCGGAGGCAAGATTTTGCATTTCGATAACGGCGCGTGTATCACCCTCCCCCCTCCTCCCCCCGAAATTATTAACGCGCCGCGCATTCACGTATTTAAGTATACACAGTCGCCGTACGCAATATCCCCACATCTCTCATTCAGCCGGATAGCTCCTGCATTATTAATCGGCACGCGAGAGAAATAACGGAGTCATTGATCTCTCACGGGTGACGTATTCGCCGCCGCGTGGTACACGCGGAATGCCCAAAAAAAATAGTCCCCGCGCGTTCATCACGCGCGCGTACGGAGGATGCGTGACCGTCGTCGTCTCGATAAAGTCTCGGCATCTTGCCGGTCAAAAGGGAACCGATTGTCCCCGCGATCGTTTGCGGTTTATCTCGCACGTATGCGTGACTCCTTGAAATTACGACGGTCGGCTCAACCTGTATGACCTACAACAGCCTCCCCAAAACTTCCGTGTAGCGCGCGAAAGATCCCAAGAACGCACGTCCGAAAAATATTACGAAATACTTCGTAATAAGATGACACGCGCGCGACAAATTACAGTAAAGCGGCAACATCGGAAATCGATTTTTTCCGCGGACATTCGCCAACGTCCGAGGTATCTAAATTGTTTCACTCAACGTCACGGGCTTCGTTCCGGTAGAATTTCAATTTGATTTCGCAATTCAATTTAATTCGGATTTCGACTTGACGTCAATTCAATCGAATTGGATCTTTCATCTCATCTCCGTTACATTTAACGAAGAATTCCGTTTGCTTTTCATTCGAGATCTAATCGTAAAATCAGACGATCTCCAGATAAGCGGCGACTTTCTTTACGCAATTTACGCTCCGACGGAGGTTTTACGACCTGGTAGACGACAGATTCCGAGAGAGTCGTTAAATTCGACAGGCACTCACCAAGCTCTGTATCTGGCGATTCTGCTCGGCGGCGAGCCTAGCGATGTCACTCTCGGTCTTCCGCACGAACTTGAGCATCTCCACGGGGCCGAGTCGCAGGAATTCGTCGTCGCTGATCCTCTGCCTGATGGGCACGCTCTGGCCGCTGCTCACCGCCGGGTACTGGCTGCTGGGCGGCAAGTACGGGCCTTGGCCGAGCTTGGGCTGCTGGAGGTAGGCTGGCTTGGACGCCGCCGACGCGGCGATCAGCGCGTTCGCCGGCTGAGAATGATGATGATGGTGACGGTGCTCTATTCTCGGCGAATACTTGCTCTGCGCATCCTTCTGCGATTGCTGCGATGGCTGCTGCGTCGGCTGCTGCGCCGGCTGCTGCGAGGACGGCAAGGTGCGCGGTTGCGCGCTCTGATGATGGCTCAAGGCCGCGCCCGGACCTTGACTGCTGCCGGTCTGGCCCGGCGCCGACGACGCTCCGCTGGCGAAGTGGAGGTGATTCTTCAGGATGCCGCTGGTCGGCTGCGGCGGCGGCTGGTAACGCGGCGGCAGCTGGTCCACTGGCTTGATCACGTGCGGAGGATGCTGCTGCTGCTGATGCTGCTGCGGCTGGGACTTACTCTTATTGGACATCGCGGCTAATTTAGCTCCAGGCTGCGCCGTGTCCCATTTCAGAAAGTCCGCCGCGGTCTCCTCGCGCCGGCTCGCCTCGTTCGACCCGCCGAAATCTGGGTCAGCGCGCGGTCTCTCACGAACAGGCCCGGTCCGCGCGACCGGCCCCGCGCGATACATGCGTTTCCCTCCACGGGCCTCGCCTTATCGCCGTAGGGGGCCCTACTCGTGCGACGCGCTACTCTCTCGGCCGATTTCTGCTTTTCTTCTTCTTCCTCTTCTTCTTCCTTTTCCTCTGCTCTCGTCTCTCTCTCTCTCGTCTTCTTTCGCGCGCTTCTCGCACCGAACACCTGCCAACGGCGCCTCGCTGTCGCGTGTCGTGCGAGCTCTCGCCAAGAGTCCGTCAATTTTCCGCGATACTCGCCGAAGGAATCTCTAGCGAGAGTCGCGTCATCCGTTAGCTATGACTCAGTTATGACCGGTTCCTTCTGTCCGGACCGTCTCGTAAAGCCAGCTTCGTGAGATCTACAAAGGGAGCTACACAGAAGCGGTTATCTCCCGTCAGCTAATTACCCGACGATCAGCCGGAGATGAAAGAATTGGACTGGCAGTTGTCTCTTTTTCCGAGTAGTCACGCGACGCGCAACCGGGCGCTATGAAGAAATTGGTGAAATTATGGTAGCACGTGATAACCACGAGTGTACACCACGAATCGCGCACTGTGAACCTCGGAAAGTCCGATCGGACAGTCAGAGAGAGAGAGAGAGAGTCACGTTATCACTTCGGAGGTAAATCGATCGTCGTACAACAAGTCGGGCAACATCATCGTTGTCCTGAGGTATTCGCCGCTCGGTACGTGTTCAAATATATTCGACGAATACATTTATAGAGCGTACACGTCAAACACTATTCATCGTTCACACATACACACACACACACACCAGCAGCGTCGTGCCACCGTGATCCCGTTCAAGCCGCGCACACGCGTCCACGAGCGTCACTCGCGACGGGGACCGTCGCGATCGCACAATCGCAGCCTTCGCATTAAGCCCGTGTGAGCCGCTGACAATCGACATACCAGTTTCTCTCTCTCTTTCTCTCGTCCACTAATCCCCGGCACAGTGCCACGAGCAACGCCGATTCCCCTCTATCGGCATTCACCCGTCTCCCGTCTCTCTTTCTCCCCCGGCTGCTCCGCACGAAAAGGGGCACCCTTCGCCTCGGCGTAGCGAAAGTTCCAGCGGAGTCGCAGCCGGATTTTCTCTCAGCATCCACGCGTCCTCCGCTGCTTCTCGACTTCGCGAGGGGAGGAGGACACCTTCTTCTTCGCGATTCCACGATAGCGCGCGGCGGTCACTCCAATCACCTGCCTGTCAGCGTTCGCTACGTGTCCCAAGGAACTCCCGTCGCCTCGGTACCAATCGAACATCAGTCATCACACAAACTCCTGTTTGTCAGCACATTAACACACTACACGTCTCTCCTCTTCGCCACGGGCGTCGATTCCTGCGAAGTTACGAGTCACACCGATTGCTTATCAGTACTCACATATCGCACATCTTGCTCATCACCTGCGATCGCCGGTCACCCCGATCGTGCTGTTTCAACCCCGAAAGCGCGGATCGTTCGTCTCTGAGCGATTCGGTCTCTGCGTAACTGTCATCCCGCCGGCATAATCGCCTAACTCGCGCCGTATCCTCGGCCTACGACCATCGTCTTCGTTGTCGCGGTGCCGCTGAGGAGCTTCCCCCCGACTTGCGTTCTTGCAAAACACGCGCATTCCGCGCGCTGTCAAGTCGATCGCGCCGGCTGCAACGTGGGCCAATCGTCGGGCCCAGTTTTCAGGGGCTCGCTCGCCGTCGTCGTGATCTACGTCCTCCTCACGAAAGCCTCTTACCGGTCGCCGTGAGACTGCCGCACACCGCGCTGGTAATGCCCTGGCTCGTTCGGTCGCTGCCGTCGCCGCACGCCGGGTCCCCGTTTTTCTCGCCGCGGGGCCGCATTTCACTGGGATGGATGCCCAGTGCCGTACCCAGTCGACCGACCGACCGAGGTGAAACTTGCGCCTAATTCGGGGATCGTTGCATCTCGATCGGTGTTGATACCGCGAGGTCACGTCGTGTCCCAGTCACAAGCTAGTGACGCTGCTTTGTTGCGTGGGATACGATCTCGTTTACGACCTTATTATCCTTATTATCTTTGTATTATAGTATGTGTATATGTGTGTGTGTGTGTGCAATGTCTTTGCGTTAACTTGGAAGATTCAATTAAACTGTTGGTGCCATCGCATCATTTTCTTCTTTTACACCTGTAATGTTAATCATAATCATATCGTATTGTTACAACCGTCCCTATAATTATTTTCTTTTTTATATATCGCTAAGTATTTCACATTTCGAATTACTTTCAATTTATCCGTCAACAGTGGCAACAAGTATCTCTCTTTCCTTACTCCCGGTCGGTCCCTTCTCGCTATGACGTCGCCCGGTGAGACGATCTCCCGAGATTTCTATCCGGAAGCCACGACTAATTCATTGTTGAATCTGCTCCGTCCGTTGCGGGGTCCACGGTCTGACTCGCGAACTTGTCGACGTATACCGGATCGTAAACTCGCGTGGGTCATTGAGCGAATGTATCCATTTTCTCCCACGCGAGTTCCGACGCGAGTATGACTCGCGTGAAAATCGCGTACACTAACAATATGGCGGCCACTCGTGGGACGTGAAGTGATTGCGGACGACGCCGGGGCCTTATGGGCTCTCCGAGGCGGGAACGTGCCGTGATCTCCCGATTGGCTCGAATAAAGGCGAAGGGAAAGGGTTGAAGCGTGAGCTCCGATGTCGTGGGAGGTTGCGAGATTTCCGAGGTCGAGCCTCGCAAAGCCCCTCGGCTCGTGGGCGCCTAATAGTGACGTCGGGGAGATCGATGATGATAAATATACCGTGTTGCAATGCGCTAATGTGAATACGTGTAATTACTTTCTTCTTTTTTGGAAATGTCGAGGAAGAGTATTAGTTATTCAAGCGATTTGTATTCTCGTTTATACACGGAAAAGAAATTTGGTTGTGTGTAATCAGAAAGAGAGGAATAACCAGATGCATTTTGATTGAAACAGAATTTCTGTAAAACCACATTCGGGTCATAAGAACCAGAAATTCTGTCTCTCTTAACCAAAATGCACCTGGCCGTCCTCTTTCTGGATAATGCAACTAGATTTTTTTTCCGTATGTATATATATGTACATGTATTGTCGCTTATTAAAGCATATGTTCACTGTAAAGGAAATTATATATATATATATATATATATATATATATATATAGATTATATAGATTATATAGATATATAGATTATATAGATAGATTAGATAGATTAGATAGATAATGAAATCGATATAAATCTATTATGTAATATTACAATTTTATCTAACTTCGGAAAGCAATAATCAATTTAAAAGATCAGATAATCAATGTCGAAGATCATAAAATCGATTGAATTTCAAAATGGAAAATTTTTGTTACGTGATTTAAAATCTTTACACGATATCAAAAGATAAGAGATTAGCCTCTCCATTATGTTTAATATGACCTCGGTACTTGCGGCGAATTCCCGCAATTACTTGTAGAACTTCTCGTGAGACTTTCCGGACTTTTCAACGGAAAACACTGATTTGACCAACAAGGGAACATTAGTAGACGGGTAGAAGTACGGAGCGTGTAATTCCCATCGACGCATTGTGTCGATGGAAAGAAGCACTTCCTTCACCAAGTATCCGTAATTACACAAGAACTGCTTAGGAATGTTCATGCAAGTTCAAAGCACGTTTCTCAGTTATTTTCTGTCACAATCTATTCTTTAGAATGAACTACTTGAGGTGAGAATTATAAATTTTCTGCGGGTTTGTGTGTTAATTAATTTAACTGAATTGTGAGAAACGTAATCAGGAATTTAAATAATAAATGTTCACTATTCTTTTGCGATTTATGTACGATGCGTAGAGTTAGAATATAAATAAATTGCTGTACCATGAAGTTCGTCCGGCAATTTCACGGACTGTACCGCGCGACAGGTGTTACTTCCTTCTTTACGTTCGCTCGCTCGTTCACCGGCTGAGGCAATCTTCGAAAATATTCTACCTGCTTGCGCTCCGATACAAATACATCGAAGGCGCGCACCTGCGTTCCAGTGGCGTTTACGTTTTACGTCCAACGGCGGGCTGCTTGATAAACGAAGGGACTAGGTAAAATTCCAGAGTGTCCCTTTAAATCTAGTTTCTCCGGCTATTATTGGAAAGTGCTTCCATCAAGTCACGAAGTCAAGCTGCGCCTATTGTAGTTGCACAAAAAAGGACTCTTTTGTCGTGTAAATCACTATATCGCCAAATATAACGGACTATGTGTAAGACTATCGGTTAAAACGTTACATAGTTGAATACATTGTTCTAAAACAAATATAAAATCAAAGTTTCCTAATCAGAGTCTCCTTTCTGATGTAGAGGGAAATAAAAAAAAATATATAGCATTACGAAAAACTCAATGATCAAAAATAATGCAAACGATATCTTACAAATAATTATGTAACACAATCGCGATACGCGTTAATTCTCAATATTTATTCACTACATACTGTTAATAATAAATTATTTATGATATTGCTAAACTTTTAATTTAATTGTTGAGTTCCTTAAAAGGTGTCTCATCATCAACAATTTCGTGACAACTGACAGAGATTTGCGAGATATTTATTTCAGAGGATATTTAACTATGTTGTTGGTATAGCTCAAAAGTTGGTTAGTATAACTTGAAACAACTGGTTTTTCTCACATGTTTCGCGGTTTTTTCTATTTCTTTCGTGGAAAAATGAAGAAAAACTTAGTTTTTTCGAGCCTTAAAAACTATAATCGTTAGACTATTCTGTTGCCATGACAAGTGTCCAACTTGATAACTCGCATAGGATATTCTTTCAGCGGGCAACGCAGTAATCTAAAGATATCAGACTCGTATTCTCTGTACTTATTCGTTTATAACAATGTTAGCGCGCTAACAAGACAAGAACGGGTCGTAACTTTCAAACTGTCATAACATGGCAACGGTCGAAATTTCACTCGGCTTTCTCAGGAAATTGGCTTCATGCCGTACATTCACGTTCAGCAACTGCTTAATGACATTTTGTCATGACAAACTGATGAGACTTACTTTTAACATTCCCGAGGATGACAAAATTCGTGCGATATTTCACCTTGACAAGCTGGAAACGAGGAACATGTAACGGCTCTTCGAATCTGAAGTATCACGCAGCTACTGCAATTGCGATTCTTGATATATCGATCGGCATGTATCGATACGTTCGATGCAATGAGCCGACCAATCACGAGGAGACATCAATTTCAACTATGCATTCTCTACACTTCGAATGCAGAACAGGTGTATTTTATATAGATTCGGAACAGAGAAAGAGAGAGAGAAAGACGAAAGGAGACATTCGTGCCGAAAGCATCATCAGAAAGAAACCTGAGAGCAGCCATCCTGGCTAAAAGTTCCTGAAAACGCATTTTCCGACGCGCTCTCTGACAAAGTGCGTGTAAACCATTTCCGTCATACCGCCACTTTCCAGCGATAACGGTAAAGTCATTTGGTTCGTGTCTGTTCTACTTCCACATGATAATAGTAAGTCAAGGACAATCGACTGCTCTGTCCTTTTCCCACCGCAGAGATGAGCAGAGGAGAGATCGCGCCACATGGCGATAGCACGGATATCTGTATAACAACTAGGCTGTTCTTTCTTTCCAATTCGGCCGAAACATATTACTTCAGAACGCGATACAAAAATGTCGTACCAATATCGACTGGTAATTGGTGAGATTAAACGTCTATGGGAATTTTAAAACGTCAATGTTGCGAATCAAGCGACTTTTTAGCGAATCGCTAAAAAGTGTATGTAACGGGCGACGTAATAATTTACACGCGCTTACTCGGGGGAAAATGCGTCTTCTAAAGCCCCTACGAGATAGCCGCATTCAGGTTTCTTTCCGACCGGAGAAGTGAATAGAGTCAAAGGAGTACCGAGCTTTTCCAACAGGTGGCGCGGAAGCCGCGAAACGCGACTATGTTCATACCGCATCCACTGGCGTGCATGGCGCATACGAGCCGGAGGGCGATACCCAACTTGCGGCGAATAAAAGAAAATCAATGCCCGGGACACCGTCGTCAACCCCGCGCGCGAGGTGTGTCGAGGGCCACGAAGACGGTCTCGGACGAATTTGAACGCGGCTCCGGCACGTGCAAAGCCCGCCGTTCTCGAACACGAACTTTCCATCTTACGGGGGTTACGCGGATTTCGCGGAGGTTTCGAGGGAGGTGAAGAAAGAGAAAGAGAGAGAAAAGAGGTGCGTCGGCCGGTTCTCGAAGTCGATCTTAAGGCCGAGTCTCATATTTCACCGAAGTCGTATCTCTCGTACGAGCGATCGGTCGTCCCTTTTGTAATCATGTTACTCGAAAGTACCAGCGTCCGTCGGCGACTTGGCAAACGCAGCAGAAGCGTTCGCAGCACGAACGTCCAACGGGACTTGCGTGCGATATATCGGATCAGAGTCTGCAATCCCGACTAGACGCGATGGCGATGTGCGGAGGAGCAGGCCAGGTAATCTTCCTATATACGTTTCTCAAAGATCTTGAACGACATAGCCGTGATTGTGTGCGGTTAGATAGCAGTATCTAACGAAGTCTGCGAATTGGATTGACGATGTGATAGATCGTAGCAAATACTGAGTAATGAAAGTTTATTAATAGCAACAATGAGAAGTGTTTATTTCAGCCTTTTTTGTGGAGATAGTTCTTCGAGAAGAAGAGGGTAAAAACGCATAAACAAGAGTGCGTCGCGTATTAAATAGAACACATGAGCCAAACATAGAAAACAAATTTGTAGTAAGATATACACAGATATACACAGCCGTATAGAAATGACAATATATATATATATATATATATATATATATATATATATATGTAGGCATGTAATAAGTAGAGCACAGGCATACGAAGTAGGGTGGAAATTTGAGACATCAAGATGTCGCCACTTCTCTTAGTAAGATGCAAAATTCGGATGTGTCTGGATTTATATAACATATACATATAAATTTCTCAAATTAAATTTTAAAAAAGTGACTTTTATTTTTTTTTATTTTTTATTTTATTCTATCACATTACCTACTTTATTTTTATAATTAGTATTTATATTGTCGAAATATACTAATCTAATAGTATACACTAATCTAATCGCAAGTAAAATTCCGTAGCAGGGGAGACATGTTACTTTTAGAGACTGTGTCTATTTTGGAATCTGTTGGGATTAAAATGGTAAAATGGATGTGTTCCTGTTTTTCCTTTTACGGCCACAGACGAGATCGTTTTATGATCTTGCGCAGTTTAACAGAATATATTGAAGGAAAAAATAACAAATGATTGAGACCAGGTAATACGACTCAAATCGTTTTTGTTGCGGCGAGTCGGTTCCGTTACGTAATTCGATCTCCCGAGGCGAGAAACTGAAGATTTATCGTCACGTTTAGTCCTAAACTTGGCGATGTGTTTACATACAGCGTAATTCTATTTTTCGCTGTTTACATAGTTACAGGTTATAAAACGTGATTTCGAGTCTCGAAAAATACATGCAAGTTATAATATATTTGAGGTCGCGATGGAAGATCGAAGTTCATAGTGAAATCAGTTGAAAATAATTGTTTTGTGCATGGTATCAAATTATTTTTTTTACTTCTCACTGCTCGAGACGTGTTAATCTGCGTACGATTTTATATGCTCGTAATTGTATCAATTAATAAGCAGCGACTGATGATATAATCATATCGTCTGCTGTCGGCGAGCGATTATTCTAATTAAAGTTATGAAAAATTACAATATCTGCTTTGCATATATAAGTACACACACACACACATATTTCATTAATGTAAAAATATATATCACTTTCTTCGAAGTTATTCGCTATAAATGCTTTCATGAAAAATTCCATAAACTTCACCGAGAGAAATTCAAGGATGTAAGGAACGCTAGTCAGGATACTTATAGTCCATAGAAATCCGGAGGATATATTACTGCGCGTTTAAACAGGTATATATATACGTATATAACGTCGTTCTAATTTTGGTGCACAGATGTCTCTCTCTTCCATGAGAGTTCTCGAAATTACGTTACATCATTTTTCACAATATCTGGAAATAAACTTGTAATTCACGGCGCCAATGATTTCGCCGGAATTATACTCGATGCGTAAAACTTAAATTTAGCTTGCGTTTATCAAGAATATTTCGTGTATAATTATGCACGGGGCAAGATATCGTAAATATCAGCAAATATCGCGAAAAAAGGAAAGATAACCGCTTAAGTATCAGTACATGACAGCACGTAGATAAAAGTCGATTTTAATTTTGCAGTTGAATGCTAGCCGTGCATCGATTAATCATGTTTTAAAAAGTCATTCGAATCGCACCGTTCGTTTTTTTTCTTCACTTAATTTATTCCTCGAAAGTTTTGCGCGACACGACGAGCCACGATGCGTTTTCAACATGCATTGCGCAAACATAAGAAGGTTACTCATAAACACTGAAATCCTTGCGATAAGAGTTAAAAATACACAATTTTTTCCGTATATCGCGGATTACTTGAGATAATAAATAAATCAGATGCCCTTCCCCAGGCTCTCGAATTTTCAATCGACACTGTTTAACAATTAATAATCGAATGAATGCTGCGCATTACGTTTATCATCCGGCCGCGGAATTTGCCGCACATTATAACTTTCCGGCGCGCAAATATCCGCTCAGCGACGGCGATAATTAAGGAACGCTAAATCGAGAGCTCTCTCTTTCTCTCTCCCTCTCTCTCTCTCTTTCTCTCTCTCTCTTTCTATCCTTGCGTTAGACGAGATATTATTTATCGCCATTTCAAAGTATATTTCTATGCGCCGCTACGTTAAAAATTCTTGCCGATAGTCGGGGCGATAACAATCGTATATTTTGTCACTTTCGCCGAATTTGCATTATTTTGATAATTACGCTGTTAAGTAGTGTTCGCTTAGCTATCGCGCTCGATAACCTTGCGATCGAATATATTTGGAAGCGTGACGAAGATATATATCCGACCGCTTCGTCTGACTCGTTCACGCGAGCAGATGAACACGAGTGATTTGATCCGGCGCGGTTGTGCCTTCCTAAAAGAGGAAAAATGTTCATGTTACCAGTATTACATAACACACATATTTTCCAGTCTTAGTTCCGTCATCGATTTATCTTGTAAAAGTCACGCATGAAGTGTTTCATCGAACCAACGGCTTCGTCGTTTTCGCGTTTACACTTTATTGTAATATTCCATTTGCGTTTCAGAAGAGTCTAATCGCGAAGTATTAGGTAGCTCTATCTCCCTACTTCCATATGGCGGCATCGGATGTGTAATGCGGAAAAAACCGCGAGCCCTTATCTGGAATAAGATATGCCGCGTTTTTGTGCTCCGCGCTATCATTTTAAAGGAGACATAGTATATATTATCTCCGTGTTGTTGTTAAATTAATATCTCCAATCGAACTTCGAGGATACACGACGGCGAAATCGAGTCCGCGAGTCTGCCTCGTGAGGGGGGTTCTCAACATCCGGCTCAATTATTCCAGACGGTCCGATATCGAAAAGTTCGCTGAGTCATAACTAGCGCGAATTTCTTCCGCGTCGTTGCGGGGGAAAAGTGAGGCGTGTGAGGGTGATGCTTCTTAACTTCGCATCACGCATTCCGGCTATCTTTTTATTGATGTCGTACAAGTAGCGTGGATCGATAAGCACGACTCACGCATGTAAATGTAACACGGACGAGAGATTGACGACGCAACACTGTGTGACTCGGCAAGAACACATTGGCAGGAACGCGCGATTTACTCTTCACATTTCTCTCTCTCTCTCTCTCTCTCTCTCTCTCTCTCTGTCTCCAATTTTTTGTGTGTGTCGTACAACTTAATATAACTTCGTCATTATTTCATCATATAACGACACACATTGAAATTATAACTATAATATAAATATATTAACCTTATCGGGGTACACTGAAAGGATTTGCCAACAATTACCAAGATTTGGTCGAAGAGTTTCAACTAAATTGTTTGGTTATTGCAACCGAATCATTTACTATTATATATTGTATATAGTATATGGCACCACAATACAGTATTGTATCAAAATTATGTATTAAATGATTTGATTGAAGTAAGCGAACTATTTAACAAACGATAGTTGAAATTATTTAACCAAATCTTGGCAATTGTTACGAAATCTTTTTTTCAGTGGGTGCACGCACACACACGCATGCATGCATGCACAGGCGCGTCTCATATGTCAGAAACTATTGGAATATATTTCCACGTATCGAAACATTTTTCTTGCGCTGTCCAGTAACACAAACAAACTAGTGGTTATCATTATCGTTCTACTGTTGACAAGAACGCTAACAATTGTCAAACATGCGAGGCAATTTTAAGTTAATGAAGATAGTCTGCGTCGCAATTATCGGCCGGCGCGATTCTAATGCATCACTATGATAACGATCACGGCGATCGCGTGCCGAGAGGATTGATCTTTCGTGCGTGAAGTCACCTGTGCAGGAGGCGCGTCGTTTCGCGCGCGGCGGCATTCATCGTGCGCGCGGCCTTCGGTTACGCGACGTCCGCATCCGTGGAAAAAGCGGGCGCGCGTGGCGTGCACGTTTCAGTACGACGCCGACCGTCGCCGGGTGAGCAGCTACGGATAGAGTGTGTTGCGCGTGTCGTGAGTCGTTGTACGTCGAAAAGGCGAAAAAGAAGAGAGAGAAACGGAAAAAGAACCGGTCAATCGAGCAAGTCGTTGAGAGTTCGCGCGATCCGATAATCGACTCGGCGTCGACCAAGACGACGCGCATGCGCGTGCCGGCGAGCAGCGGAAAAATCGGAGCGAACATTCGCGAGCCGTACGATATAACGTATGTATTCATCAAGTTTCTGATTTTTTGCTTTTCTCTCTCTCTCTCTCTCTCTCTCTCACACGCATTCTTCATCCGGTTTTTTTCAAGTACCACATCGCGCGTGCACGCGATTCTTGGCGTTTCGGGTGAAAATATCAGCGCCGCGAATAGCAATTTGCCGGCTTCACTCGATCGATCCGATCCGCAATTACGCGTTCGTCGGAATATCGAAGGTGATACAAAGTGACAGCCTGACTGACGGTCGGAAAATAAAGAGGGAAGCGTGGCAAAAGTACGCCGGCGGCCGCGTGTGACTTTCTATCCCAGTATATGCGTTATGGAATTGCATTTCAGAAACGTCGAGTATCGCCGGTCCCTTTCGAATAGCACCGAGAGATCGTGAGAGTCTATATTTGGAATCTCTTTAAGGTTTATTAAATTCCATTCGCGTTCTATATATATATGCGCTTGAAATTATTCTCAGCCTTCCCGTCAATGGTACGCTTCCTGGAAAATGATCGCAGCGTCTTCCGCGTACGGCGTTACACGTGCGATGAAACGTGCAGACGTTATAAATTCCCTCCCGTTATTTTTGATCCTCGATCCTCGACCTCGATCTCATAATGTCAGTAAGCAATTGTTCGTAAATAATTACTCGTTATCTAACAATAGATTGTGCCACCGATTATAATCACATCATACTCACCCTTAATCTGCATATAGCAGATTAAAGACTGACTGGTAGACATTATCGTTATCGGCATCCGTTTCCGATAAACTCGCGCTTGCGAAATAATTCCTGTCACGTGCGTTCCACGGCGCAAACGTAGGTGACGTAATTGCTGGGGCAATGAATGGAGCACAACGCGATGACGCTCAATCTTTCAGTTGTGTACTTTTGCAGAAAAACTGTATATATTTTGTAACGGGCTAATTAACCTGCATATCGGCCTGCAAGCGGCGTAATCGACGCGGCTAAATTCGCGATCGCGTCGACGGCGAGTATTTAGCATGAAATTTAAAATTAATGTATTTCCCATTTGTATTACTATGGTTAATATTGACGTTAACGATAGTCAATTAAAACTTATTCATTAAACTGTCGATATTATATTTTGAAATTATATAGATATATCACGTATTATTATTATATTTTGAAATTAACATTTCATCGAATAACGCGATATCGATGAGAGCAGAGTGCATGCATCCTGTAGAAACCCATTCTCGTGCCCGGATTTGCTGGTTTCCCCACGCGTGTTCTCTTTGCTTTATAAATTCTGAAAATAGCGACATTCACCTCCAATCGAATAATCCCGCCTTAATCTCGCGTTGCAAAAGCCAACGACCGGCGGTGCGAATTTACCACTCAAATGATGTAATTTGATTGTACGTATTTCTGTTCGTCTCGGCGAGTATTCAAGAATAGCGAATATTCAAGAAGCGCGCACGAGCAATATTCTTCTAGAGACACGCTGAGAATACGCTCGATGTGGTTACCTTTGCGTCAAAGCCCTGATTTATTCTTCCTGCTAAGCCTCGGCGGCCTCTCCCATTAAGTAAGTTGTGGAGACGCGAGTGACCGACGCGACACACTCGTGCAGGTGCGAACGTGCGATGACTTGCAAAAAGAAACGACATCTTGCACTCAAGGGTCCCGGCTTATCAGATTTGCTCGGCAAAATTTAATTACTTTCCGAATTCTCAACAGGATATCTTAATTCACTCTCACGATAAATAGCCGCTCAGCTGCATATTTCTCGATAATTGTGAAGTCGCGTCAAAGAGCGAGAGAGAGAGTGAAAAAGACGCCTCCTTGAAATTGAATAAAAAAGGTTAAGTCGATCGATTTCTGTTGAGTCATCAAACGTTATTAGATCTTTATCAATTAAATTAAAAAGATACGATCGATAGGAAATTTCAATATAATTCGTGATAATCCTTTTACTGTTTATCGCAATAAATCATTTCTGAATTTATCAAATCGGATACCAACGATAAGTAAGAAATAACAAAAACTGTGAGATAAGTATGATATAAGTATACGATATATAATCTAAGATATATCCAAGGTATCAATTTGCATGCTTGATATGCTTGTGTTGGTAATTGTGTAACTTGAGCAGTGTATTCACAATGTAGTATCGTAGACACGAGTTAAATTTATGCCTCATCATATTCCGAAATTGTAGTGTCTGTATAACTACTTAGATTATGTAACAGGTGTTGATATGGTAAACTGATATGGTTGACTGGTAAAGGCAACATGTACAGTTCCTGCCGTTCGACGGAATTCGTGACGGCGTTCGCGCATTTGCAACGATCGGGCGGCTTGTGAATTTTTTTGCTCGGTGTGTTATTGATATATTCGAAGCTTGACGGACAGTTGCAAGAAACAACAAAATCTCGCGAAGAAGACGACTTTCTCTCTCTACGAATCTCTGAGTTCGAGCGTAACGTGAATGGCTAGTTGAAATTATTGCCGAACATCTCAAGAAAATATCGCACAAATCTCTGGTCGACGATTCGTCACCTCCTTCCACCTTCCCGTTGCTGATGAAAAAATTGCCATATTAATTATTATTAATTACGTATTAATTATAATTTCGCACGTGAACGGCGTAGGCATCAACATTTAGCCTCGACTAATGAACGTAACAACGACTCCATAACAACGCAGTATTATCATGCCGTGAGCGAGTTTATGTTAGTTAACCCGTAATAACACGGGTTAAATACCGGAATAATTGAAGCGTCGAATAAGAGTCGGGAGCTATGACTCGTGTCGCTCGTTTGAATGCCCCGGCAAAATTATTTTGACATTCATTCGCGCTTTGCGCGGATCGGTTGACTTCGGAGTGCATAACAATATCGCTCTGTATTTTTCCGACAAACACCTACGCTTCTACGTTTATCGTCGCGTTTTCCTTTTTTCTCTTCGTTCTTTCTTTTTTTTCTTTTTTTTTGCTACAGTAATCAGACACGAATCATCATTGTCGCCGCCAGTGACATTCACCTACATGCGTGACTAATAATCTTCCTGCATATCTTCGGGTATTTTCTACATTTCGCCGTACGATATTGTGCTTCGCGGAAATATGAGAAGCACGCAGTTCATTGTTGTTAACAATCTCGTTGCCGACCGAAATGGGCAACCAACTTATTAACAGCTCGTGACTAAAATGCATGTTTAGCAAAAATGCGGGGTAACGCTTTTCGCATCGTCTTACATAATTTTTTTTGCTCACATTATTTAAAATAATTGCTTATATTATTTAAAAAGAAGCAAGATAAGCGTGATAATGTTACCGTATACCGAAATGACGTTGCATTTAGATACATCGTAGATCTTGTCGTTTTTTCTTCTATTTCCAATTTTATCGCCTGTCATTTTAGACAAATGACGCTTAATTTACATGTTATCTTTCATTAAAGTCGTGTACGACGTTAAGAAGCGTCACATTTATGTAATAGGTAATTTCAGACGCGGTTCGAATAACCTTGAAGTCTTTATCCGAGCTAAGGTATATCAATTGTCGAATGTAAGTCGCTATCGATTTGGATAGATATTTTTCAGAACGATTCCTCCAAGCCCGACCCGTCTCGTCTCGTCTCTTTACGAGGATCCTGGAGTCCTCCTGTTTTACCGCAAATTTGTTAGTACTGTACTCGTTAAATATTCATGAAAAAGTTAACAAATTATAAAACTTTCTTCGTTTTTCGAATAAAGTCAACCGTCTTCGCCTATGTTAATATGTATATTGTAATTGTGCAAAAAGATTTTCAATTCTGTACAGCCGGTAATGAGTATAGTACTAAAAAATTTGCGATAAAACAACAATTCCAGGACCCCGTTAAAGTCACTATTTCAGCCCGAAATATAACGATATTTTTGCTGAAGCGTATCTTTCGCAAACGAGAACGTACCTCATTGAAGAAAATCTTCGGAACGTTAGCCAGTTTTGCTGCTCGCAGGACTCGCAGCATCGCAGCTGAAGGTCGAATTGCACCGAGCTCTCGCGGATTTCTTAATCAAGAAGATAAAATAGTTCTTAAGATATTGTGTTCACGACGGAATTTCTATAACGTGGGCGATTAAAAGAGCAAAGAGTCGTGATATCGCGACCCTTCCGTGCTGATGCTGAATGCGTAACACTGTTTGCGAAACAACCGTTTGAGATGAAAAGCAACTTCGTTTTCTGAGAGAGCCACCTCAGTGGATCAAAGATACTACGTCGGCCATGGTACTGAGATTATAATTCTCTGGACTGTAGTTAAAAAGTCGACTGGTGGAGTTGCACCAACTTCGTGGCTGACTCACCTCAAGTTAGACCGCTGGATCGTGTACATTCTTTTTTTACTTTATCTCGTTCCTTTGGAATCCGAAGTATATGAGTGTGAGAGGAAGAAAGAGGGAGAAGGAGAGAGGAGGGAAGGGAAGATCTGGAAGGGAAAGAATGGGGGAGCAGACCGGTATGCGATGTGTAATATATTGCTCGATATTTTCGAAGGAGCATGTGTATACTTACATTTGAAACTTGCGAATGAAGATGAAAAAATTAACTCGATATATTTATGAAATATTCCGTAACTTGCATCTATTAATCATTTTAAGGATATGCTAACGAATATGTGTACGTATATGTAACGTGTGTGTACATTTATGTGTACGTTTATCATATACATATTTTACACATTTTATTCTTATCTTTATATGTAAACGTACCTTTATCTTATATTGATTGTTTTGTAATTGATTCCGTTTTGAAATATAGCGGTAGAAAGTTCATCATTTATAGTAATATGCTCGAAATATACATAAATATATATACGTATATATACATATATTTTTATTATCTGTGCATTTATATTAGACCAACTGTCGCAAATAAAGCATTAATAAGAGAAAGAAATAATAATAATCTTTCCTGTTTATAATATTATGTATATATATAATACTTCCTCGATACACACACACACACACACACACACACACACACACACATATTTATTTATTTATTTATTTATTTGTTTCACTTTCGTTTCAAATTAACATTTATTATTTAGTAAAATAAATATATAGAAATATAATTTCGTTTGATAGATAATAAATTTACAAGTGGCTTCTTGATACGCTAGTAAAAATACGACACTTAGCGATACAACTATCTTAACTGTCGACATTGTCGATAAAGATATATAATGAAAAATACTATAAATAAACATTCGCGACAAAATTTTATGAAAAATTTCATTGCATGATCAACAGATGTATATTTATGTCAGTTTCATATCAACTCATTTTCTTCTGATTTTAATAAATCTGTCCTTTAGGAAGTTAATTTCTCACGGAGTAAAATGATCGGCCTTGATGATCTTTAGGTACTTTGTACGCTGTGTATGTCTGCAATGACGTTTAATTCGCCTGTGCAAATTTCGCATAATATCTGCGTATTATTGCTCGAACGTGCGATTGCAAATGATTAAATCTTCAACGTGGAAAGAATATGGATGCGCCGATACATATGAATTCGGCTTGAATGTAAATATCGCAAAGTATGACGCAGACGATATGACTCGACTGTTCTATGCGAAAGAGAGAGGGAGAGATATCATCATCGAAACGTTTCGTTCCAGAATTACTGACTCATTGATCGCTGAATTTGTCTAAATGAATTCCGCTTGGGCGTTTCGGAGCTGCAGCCTCATGTAATCCTCGATTGAAACTAACAGACGGTATTCGAAGTATCACTGATGCTAGAATCATTGAATTGAATGCATAAGAGCGTGCTTACAAAACGCAGCTGTTACGCTGGGACGCGTTCGTTATCTTGTGTCATGAATTGTGATTGCATTATCGTGTATCAGAGATCTAACAGTTTTCGAATCTTTCGAACCGTATCTTTTTTTGCAAATATTGCCTGTAACATCTGTCACTATGTAATTTTTGTATTTTTTTAAACATCAGAATATACACATGATTTACCTTAAGTTAAAAAATAATACAGTAGCTCTAAATAGCCACGAATACGCGAGAGACATAATTTTGCTGATTGTAGCGAAACTATTGTTGCTACTGCATATTAGTTACGACAGCGATAAAATTTAACTTTGACATAACCAAATTAGCGAATTATTTGTAATCAGAAACAGTTTTATTGTTGAAATAGAAAAATTTTGCTCAGTGAATTTATTCTTAGGACACGTTAATTTGCTGTTGGAACAAAATAGTGTTTTCTTACATTTACTAATTTGAACTCAACAGCAAAATAATTTGTGGATTCGGCAAAATAATCCAGCGAATGGCGATTACTCTTAAAAAATTGTTCGCATAGCAACTTACAGATTTTACTGTGACAGCATAAAATTTGTTACGGCAGCAAATGATCTCTCTCCGTGCAGCAACTCATGCATTATTCGCGAATTAGCATTTGTTGGTATTTGTGACTTAGTTTTTCATCATACTTTTAAATCTAGAATACTCGATTGACGATTTTTCTTCGTCTTGCAGAATTCATTCCACGCGACGGTGCGTAAGACGAACGTATCGAGCGAATCGTGACCGGTTGACCCCAACGAGACACCGTTTTGTACTTATACATATCTCGCAAAATGAAGCATTCCAGGCGACTATCGATTTAGCTCGCGATCGTTAATACGTAGTAGCGTCCTTACATCTTTCGCGGCCTTAGCGTCGATTTCCGACGGCGTAAGCTACGAATAGTATAACATCGGTTTCCCACACGAGGAATCTTTCTTTAATTAATAAATGATCATCGCATTATCCCTATGAGGAAATAAATTACACACATTTCGCTGTGTCCATCGATCTTCGACTTTTTCACGTGAGATACGACGTAAAGTAGAACCACTATCCGCACGGCGACGTAGCACGGGTGTACGTAAACCGATCGCGAATATTTGTACACGCTCTGAATAATGGCTTCATTGTCATTTAAGAAACTCCCTCACATTCAGTCACTGTCAACTATGTTCGATCGATATCGGCGCAGTCACGTGTAACAACTATCCCGACATTTCCACAACGCTATTTTCCTTCGACTTCACGATAAGATGTCGTCTTTCTGGAAATTTTCACGGCAAAGACCTGCATCATCTTTCGCGATAGAATTAAAATGTCCAAAGGGAATACACGGAGCGAATTTTATAGTAAAAATTATTGGAGAATTTTATGATCAAGGAACGCATTGACATTCTCTCTCTCTCCCCCCCTCTTTCCATTTAATATCCTTCAGTTTTATGTGTGCTGCTTATACTTTAGAGGCTGAAATCTATTAAAGCATTTTTTATGTTTCCTATAAAGATAAACTCTACTAATAGAAAACAGCTGTGATAGTCTCCCCGTGTAGAGAAGCATTATAAATTGCACGAAGAGAATATTATACACTGTTGAATATCTTGCTAAAAGGAATAGCGCTTTTGATAGTAAATTTAAGAATTTTATGTTAAAATGTATAACCTTTAATAATTATTATAAAATCGGTGTTGTTAGTTATAAAATAGTTATCATGTTTCATATTTGCTATAAGAATCAAATAACAAGTATGAAATTACATATAACGTATGCAATTTAATATTCTGACATTTAATAATGCACAGCATTATTGTTAATATTTTTGTGATACAGTTACTTGTAAATCTGAGTGAAATACATCAGCTGTAATGTATTTCACTAATGTTCACTCATTAAATTTCATACTCTAAATTATTATAGTATCGTTATGAAAAATGAATTTAGGACGTTTCTTTATTATGCGTTATTAAATATGATGTCAATTTGGTTATTAAATATAATATTAATTTGATTATTAACTTTCATAACTTGGTTATGTGAAAAAACTTCACAAACAAATTATGAAATTTTTTTTAACAGTATAGTTTTCCTCCTACGAAATTCTTTTTAATTTCAACATTTTTTTACAATAATGCAGGAATATACTGTCGCTAGAATTTATTTTGCTAAGAAATATATTCAATTTTCGAATACTAGACTTTACAGTTCCTAAAATATAAATAGCACATATACAACTGAAGGATAATAAATTAAGACAGAGTGTCGATATATTCCTCGATCAAAAAATTTTACAGCAATTGTTACTACTAAAATTCCCTCCTCATATATTTCATTTCCATTCGTGTTACTGACGTTTTAATCTTTCTCCCTTATCTTTTACACACCCGAGCGCATATTCCTCTTCACGGTCTTTTTTATTGTTTTATCCTTTTATCGTTTCCTCGTATCCTTCATCAGATATATCTTCTCACAATGGTTGAATTTACTTTTCCTCAGATAGAAATTTATCTCGGTGGTGCGGTAATCTCGGTGACGCAACCTTAAGTCGAACTATCGTTAATTCTCTCTTCTCCGCCGACGATCTTCACAAAGTGATGCTGCTATTCTTAACCATAAGCCTCGCAACGAAAGTGGATCGCAAGGCGCACGGTGCGAATTAACAAGACGTTCCTTTCGATTATTCGCAGAGCGGATTATTTCGAGCGTAAGCAACGAGTAATGTTGGGAATGAGCTATGAGGATAAGTCGATCTTGATCGCGCCACACACTATGCATCCAATTAACTCCGCCGTTCTCGGCACTTTCTACACTTTCCCATAATAAGTCATTTAATACGACATACAACACAAACAAATACATAACCTCTATTTTACCCCTCCGCGCATCTCAATTCAATTATTTATTCATCAGCCGCATTTCTAAATTCGTTCTACAATTTTATTTTTTAACATAGTCACGTGCGTTATTTTTATATTTTATTTTTAAACGCGGGAGTTAGATCTAATTTTAATCCCTTCGGGGGGTGAATTTATTAAAGTCAGGAGAAGGTGATTTCTCATTTTAAGGTGACATTAATACGACACGTGTGTCAATCATCATGATGAGACGTCTTTTTTTTTGTCGCGGAATTTTCGGTCGATATTTATTCACAGTAATGTATTCGTTAGATTTTGTCGACGATGTTCAAATTGAAGAGGAAAAATTGAATGTGTCTGAACGTACACATATAATAAAATATGTGTCGGTATCCTTGAAAGTTAGCGTTAACGTTTGAAGTTTCTTTGCTCGTTAATTCTTCCGGTGGATTCGTACACGGAAAAAAAATATAATCTTGGAAGATTTTTTTAGTCTTGATTTGATTGAATTCGTATCGATGCAAGTATTACTTTTAGTTTGTACACTTAATTAAAAAAACTAAAAAGTCTCCTAAAGATATTGTAATATTCTTATATATGAAAATATCTATTATTGATTCAAGATTATGACTTTTTTTCTGCGTAAAACTAGGCCGGTTTCCAACGATCGATCGACGGATATGATTTTTTTGCCCACATGTCACGGTAATTGTACCGGGCAGACTGGTTGAGCTTTAGAGGGTAGGAAACGTGGCGCGCGAGTGAAGGCCGTTGACAAACGAAGGTTACCACTTTTACTTTTTAGCGGACGGTCACGGTTTATGCATCGTTTATCTCCGGGATCCAAAGCGCCGTCGTGTGCTCCGCGAGTGATTCATAAATCACTCGTCGTAATGCAACGCACATCGACCGCAGTTAGGTGATATCGTTCATCGGAACGTTATGTAGAAGAGGCTGCGACGTTATAAAAGGATCGCCGTGGTTTATCTTATCGACTTCTTTCACGCTTCGTTTGCGATTACGCAGAAAATCTTCGGTAACAACGCAGTTCGTTTGTTTCTCTTTTCACTCAGCCGACACACAGGTTGATGATACATGTGGAATATGTAACATTCCTACGTTTATTCCAAAAATCGACGTCATTGGTCAAAAAGTGGAGCAATTATTACTCACTCGCGCCCGTTGATTCATCATTTGGAATTCGTGAGCAGAGAACATCAAGCGTCTCTACCGCTTCGTCTCGTTAAATATTCACAAGTGCAACATCGTGCAATTATCCGCGGGAGAGAAGAAGAAAGGAAAAGAAAGAGAAAAAAAGAAACAAATGACTCTGCACACGCGACTTTATTATATAATGGTCTCGCTGATGGCGAATGCAAAGAATGTTGAAACTTTGACCGCAATTAGAGATTAGAACGCAACGTAAGTAAAAATAGCAGGCATTGCCATCTTCTGCAATTACGCGCTTGCTATAACCACCGACATGTATATATTATGCAACTATGTTGTCGCAACGGAATAATTTTTCAATTTAACAAAGTAATCTTTCAACAATCTGTTATTCTCGTTACAGCGCTCGAGCGGACCGACGACCGGATCGCGGTGAATCTTGCGGAAATTTGCTCGCGTCGTATATACGAGAGGGAAAAATGCAGAACGAATATAAGGTCGACGATAACGATATTACTTACAAGGATGTTGTAATTATAGGTAAGTATGAGTTACCTCTCGGCGTTTTCCGCGGTGCAAAGACAATTTAATCGCTTTCTCAAGGAGAGGATTAAGGAATCGATGACGACGGATTGACAACAAACGTGTTTATCAACGTCACGCTTCGCGCTGAAGAACGTCGAAGATCCATTTGTCTTCATATTTACAACTGGTTTCTCGGTCTTCTTTTTCTTACCGAATTTTTTATCACATGTTATATGTCTGATGACTCCTCCGGTAATCGTGACGGACGAATTCTTATTGCCCGCCGGGGCTCGGAATTAATCGATCGTAGGAATTCAATTTGTCATTATACTGCGTGAAAGGCGGATTTTGTGACGGAATAACAACAAATGTATTTGCCAGCATCATACATCATACATGCTGAGAACGCTGGAGACCCTCACTCGTCTCCGTATTTACAATTGGGCTCCTATTTCTTTTTATCTTTCATCGCGTATTACGCAGGATGACGCAATAACCATTACCGTCCCGAATATCTTCGACGAAAAGAAACGCGACCTTCAGATCTTCGAAACGACCGTGCTATCGCGTAATTTCCGTTGGATCAATTTTTCTCTCCTGCTCTCATATTTCAAAGATATTCAAAGTGATAACAATTATTGCCTGTATACTTAATGACTCTCTCTTATGACAGTAATCGAGACCGATGAACTTCTCTGGCTTAGCTTGGAATTCAATTTACTTGGAATGAATTGATTAGGCAGGATCTCTCAGATCTTCAGATCCCTTATTGAGGCGACATGGGGCCACACGGAAAAAAACGTAAGCAGAAAGACTTAAGCGATAAGAAAATTGTTCAATCTCACAATCTATTGTTCTCATGGTCAAAGTACAATCGACTATGATTGACCAATTTTCTTACCACTTCGGCCTTACTTCTTACGTTTTCTTCCGTATGCCCTTACCGTGTATCGTAAGAGACACGGGGAGAGCGTATCGATCGAAAAAAGGTAAAGTTACCCGGTAAAGAACCGGATCTTAAGTGTCTTGCGGGTCCTCAGGAAACGGGCCCAGCGGGATATGCTTGTCGTACATGCTCGCCGGCAACTGGCCTTACTACACCGGCGAACCCCATCCCGGTGACGACATGCTCACGGCGCGGCTGCACTTCAACGCGACGGACGTCAGCGAGGATGAGGCCGAGGAAGAGGACGCGAACGCCAATAACCGGCACCAATGCTGTAAGACCGGCGTCGTCAGGGCGACGCAGGAGGGTGGGCTGGCGCGCAGCACGCGCAACAAGCTGGAATGCCTGTCTTCCGGCATCGAGGGTAGGGGCGGCGGGCGACCTTTGGCCCTCCTGATGGACCAACTGCAGCACCCGTGCGTGGACGCCGGCTTGGACGTGCCGTCGCTCCTCGAATGGAGATCCGCTGGCGAGTGTCCCGAGCACAGAATTGTGGACCATGTTGTCCTTGGCAAAGGCCAGCCCGGCGGCGCCTGGCAGGTACGCGCGACGCGATTTCTCTCTCTCTCCCCCTCCCCCCTCTGTCTGTCTCTGTTTTCTGTTTCGAGCAAGGTGTGCGTGAGAGATGCCGCAGGTAGGCGCGTAAACGTGAAATTCTCTGAGATAAAAATGAGACCCGATAATAAGTAGGTAAAGACGGTGAAGATGAATCCAGCAGACGCCAACAGTAATATAACATCGATGTTATAATTTCTCATTCAACGATGTAACTGTTATATAACACATTATATCTCATATTAAATCGTTGAGTGGGAAATTATAATATTGATGTTACGTTAATTGGTATTTGCTCGGAAATTACTAGCGGAGTGCGAAATATGATAAATGGAGATAAATGGAGAAACGGCCATGCCGAAGTCGATGTTTAAATAACGAAAGATAACATACGAAGGCTCTGTTTGTATACAAACAGTAAGAACGACGGGCTAATAAAGTTTACGGTCAATTAAGTAATGAGCTAAGTTATATCGTCGGACAATTTCATCTGCCCGCTGAAATTTCAAGTTTCGCACCCAACATCCAGCGACGATTCTTATTAGCTCATTGTTTTCTTATTGTCCGTAATATTTAACCATGAATCCTGATAGTAACATGTTAAGCCTACGAGACTTACATACCTTTCTTTTGCTTGTCCTATCTTCCACATGTTGCGCAATACGCTATACTTCCACTCTGATCCCTCCGTTATTCAAAAAAAAAAATGGAGTCCATGTGACCATTGCTATTATCAGTTTGATTTCTAACGAGATAACTCTAATCTCTAAAGAGACGACAATTAAAAATTGATAACAAACTTAAGTTGATCAACCAAAGAAATGCTGGAACGATTACGACCTACAGTTTTTGAATGTTTTTTTCATGATGCAGGCCCGAAAAACCTATGATGTTACTTCAGCGTCAAGATCGTGGGTCACTGTTACTGTCAGGGTTCAAAATTTGTATCATGCGTAAGCGACGAAGAGATACACGAATTACAACGGGTGTTAGCTGATAAATGTGCTTGTCGTGAATTTAACCGTATCCCGTCTTGCTTCTAGTCGATGGACCCCAACGTGTTGACCATCAGTCTAAGCCGATGGATGTCCCTACCCGACTTGGATCTAAGGCACTGGGAGAAACTCGTCGAGGCCGAGCAATTACAGAAGTCGGTGTTAGCGGAGAGCGACGTGTGCGCGTACATGCGGCAGGAAAAACTGAACGTCTGTAAAACGGCCAGTCGAGTTTCCGTGGGCACCGTAGCCGCTTATTACAAGGACTATGTGCGCAGGAAAGGCCTGAAGCAATACTTCCGATGGTACGTATATTAAAACCGTACCCAACGGCGAGCCCAGTTATCGGCGTCAATGTGGACTTTCACGAGGCAATCTGTTGCAGCGGGACTACAGTTACTTCGATAAGATCGAATTCGGACTCGCCCGAGAACAAAAGGGGATACAATTGGATCGTGGACGGATACGAGAACAAGAGCGGGAAGCGATTTCGATATCGGTGCAAGAGGGCGGTCCTCGCGACCGGCACGACCGACTTGTCGAATCAGCTGGGTGTCTTGGGGGAGAAGACCCACGATTGGGTGACACACGACCTCAACGATCTCGAGACTCGCTTGGAACATTTGTTCGACGAATATGGTACGTGGATGCGCTCGGCTACATTATAACACACATCTATCGCGAAGAGAGAAAGTCCGACTCCGGCAATTCTTCTAGTAATTTAAGCTTTCCTTCCCTGAAATCAATTATCTGATCGATATCTCACATTTCGGGCGACTTGGTTACCGATATGAATGCTCTACTTCACAGTCAAGTGTACGTAACTTTCTCGACTTCCGTTCAACGCAGTTAATTTTATGCGCAATTAATAAGAAAATAAATAAATAAAACATTCAATCTTGCGCGTTCTCAGAAAGCATTCCACAGTATATTTAACAAATGCATTTATCCATCTATCCAATCTATATCTCAATCGAATAGCTAATTCGCGAATCGCGTGACGTCTGTTTTCGTCTCTTATCGCTGTGAAATCGCTAATTGCAGGCGAGAATACCGTCGATGAACAGGATCATCCCGTGTTAGTGGTGGGAGCCGGCCTGAGCGCGGCCGACGCTATCATGGCCGCGCGCTTTCGCGGCATACCCGTGGTGCACGCATTCCGCAACTCGACGAGCGAGTGGGGTAAGGAGACCGCGGTTAAGATAAATAGCAGTTACGACCGACTGCAGTGGCTACCCAGTTCCATATATCCGGAGTACCACAAAGTATACGAGATGATGGCCGACGGAGGCACGAATTATCCCCTGTACAAGTCGCTGCCGGGATATATGCTCGTGAGTCTCGATGAGGATGACGATGACGAAGGCATCAGTGTAAATCCCAGGAGATTGGCCACTCTGTCCGCCCCGGATGGGCAGCTGCACACGTTCCAGGTGTCGGCCGCGGCTATTCTTATCGGTGAGCTTTGTATGAATATTTATTTCACCACCAAGTTAAAGTCAAGTTAATCCCTTCAGGGATGCTGACACGTATATGTGTACGTTTGGGATGTACGTTCAATTTTTACTACGTTCAATCACACATTGATCTTGATTGATCGATCCGAGGTTTTGATTCATCGGTTGAACGTTCTCGTTCCAGGATACAAGCCTGATTTGTCGTACCTGGAAGGCGACGGTATTAGACTGGGTACAATTGCGGACCGGCCGATCGACAACAAATCGAATCCGATTGAGATCGACGATATCACATACGAGGTGATCAAGGCGCCGATGAAGGGACTGTACGCGTTGGGGCCGCTGGTCGGCGACAACTTCGTCCGCTTCGTTCTGGGTGGTGCTTTCGGAATTCTGGCGCACATCTTGTGCACCACGAACACGTGAGGGATATGACAGCCGTTCGCGCGATCGTGTCTTAGCAAAATTATATTATACATATACACAGAGGCGTTGTGACACGTGGCAACTCTGTGCAACCTGTCACAAGTGCCTCCGAGCTGTCACGTCACAACGTATCGAGACAATGAGGACGGTGTGACTTTTACTGCTCAATTCACGTGGGTGCTGACAGACTACCATTTTAGCTCTTAACACTGATCGCTCGGTAAATCTGTTTGTATATACTGTTGAAGTTATTTTTATATTCCTTTTCTCACATNGAGAGAGAGAGAGAGAGAGAGAGAGAGAGAGAGAGAGAGAGAACGATGGACGTGTTAACTTTCACGAAGAATCATAATGTATGGCGGCCGATATATAACGTTGATTCATCGATATGCCCGTTGTTATTGAAACAATGCGTAGTAGTAACAACAAAAGACGTTAAAACAGGCATGAGGAATTGGATAAAGCTTCCGTTTAAGAGAGGCACCTCCAATGATTTTATCCTACATTCATATATTATAGAGATCATCCTTCTTTAGGACAAGATCACTGGTGCTTCCCCTAAATGGGATTTTTTAGCCGGAACAGTGGTCCGATCATACACACAGCGACCAATGATCCGGTGTGACTGCAGTCGACGTTCACGGCCGAGCGAGCGTTGTCTACACGAGAATCATAAGCCATACCGGAAAAGTTAAGTGTACATAACCACTCGGTTGAATTTCGTCGAAATTTCCCTTGATGAAGGGAAAAGATCGACGAGATCGTTAATATGTTTGCTCATAGCGATAACGTGCGATAAGGTGAAGGATGACAATTCAATATGATACTTCTCGATGCGATTTATTCGCGCTTAACAACATTCCATTCGTCGAACAGATTGCGCAAAAGAGATCGTTAGCAACAGTACAGTTTGCGTAATATAATATTGTTTGATAAATATTATCGACAAATTTGCATTTGTCACGATTAACGAGTCCTTGATATACGAGTACGTACTTTATACTGAAGTACCACTCTTTGTAGAGTGTAGAGTAAAGAAACCGGTGGAAACCGGTGGAAGTATAGTTTGTATCGTGACGAGTGTCGTAAGAAAGAAATGTCAGCCACTTACGATTGCTCGAACGATGCAACGAAACATGCGATATAAATTCGGGCGTTACTCAGTGCGTTTATGATTGATCGGTAGTTGCTTCTTTAAAATAACGTTGAACGTGCGCTTTCTTAGGTACGTCTACTTATATATATATATAATATATATATTCTTAGGTACGTCTACTTATATATATATATATATAAGTATACGTAGTTATATATATATATATAAACTATATATATATATGGATCAGGAATGCTTTTGTAATCGTTTTCATTCTCGCGTTATCGTATTCATTCTTTCGGAGCAATCGGGTTGCATCACAATTGTGCATTGCTTTGAACGCACAAATATTTTCACACACGTGCGAGTGAACTTGAATATCCATGTTACTCTTTCCGCAAGGAATCGCGTGCGCAAGTGAGAGAGCATACCCCACGAAGTGATTATTGTGTGTTGATTTTGACACGGAATCTTCGATCCATCGTGATATACCTCTGCATCTCTTTATTAATAAGCTGTGATTACTTTAATGCCATAGGCTAGTAACGCTCTTTTATTGACGTAAACTATACAATAATGCCTTTTTAGTACAAAACGTTTTGGCGTTTAATTCCCGTTTTATTCCTGGGAAAAAATTCTTATATATAATTATATATATAGAATATTCCATGTATTTTATATATATGTCCCAAACTAATCTCAGTTCCTCTGATGTGCAAATAGAATGGGTGAAACTGAGCAGAAAAGTCATGTACCATTTTGCAAAATTCGCAATAGTTAGTGAGAAATTAATTATTTTGTCTGAACAAATAAACATTTTTCAAGAGATTGCGACTTTTTCCAAGTATTATGCCAACGACAAAACAACGTATTTAAATGTCTATTTTAATCTATTCATTAAACGATTAATCTGATAAGAATATTTAATGATGTGTGAATGTGGCATTAATCGTTTAAATTAATGTTAATATTGCTTCGCAATTCACAATTTTAACACATAAACGGGAAAGGATAGACCGGGAATTGTATAAAGAAAAATGACTTTCTTGTGAAGATAGCACTCGTTAGTGATAGATCTCACTAACTATTGCGAATATCGCAAAACGATATAGGACTTTTGTGTTTACTTCAATCCGTTCTATACTCCCATGAACTTTGATAAGGTTGCTCTGGGACACATTGTATATATATATATATATTATTATATATTTACATATATAATTCGTTATATGTATTTATATATAATGATATATAACTGTCACCACTTCCTATATATAATTATATACAATTATATATATATATATATATGAAAAATTTTTTTCCGGGCAAATTAATGAATTTGACATTTATTTACATTTAATTTACAAGCGGCGCAACTTCATCGTTTATAATTTATACAATTTACAATACGCAATGCGTATAAATAAACAAAAGAATATCAATACTTTACAGATCATATATATTATATGATATGTATTGATATATGTTATATATATGTATGATATATATGTATATAACAAGTTCATTCTGCTTCTAAAGATACATTAGGAGGAAAAGAAACGTGCTTTTCGTATCTTTATTATATTTTAAACAAATTTTCACGTTGATATTTGATGATATTTTATGGAAAAACGAGAAATGTTTCTTTGTTATATTAGACTTACAAATTATGTAGATTCATACCATAATACGTACTGTAACAGGAAGCCTAATGTATTTAGATATAATGTCACAACAAATAATATAATAATAGCGGTAATATTGAGTATAGTATTTAGTAAATGCTATAAGTATTTATAGTATACGTGAGGAATCAAGTAAATATTGTAATATATTGATTTATAGCACAGTGACATATGTGTGAGGTTTTTAGAAGTTTTACTGATACAAAAATTGACACACACACACACACATCGATATTAATTAAATAATGATAGCGACAATGCGTATGTGTGAACACAAAAATACATAACACACAATCTGTGATAGAGGAGGTGCAATGTTCAAGAAGTTGGTTATAAAGTGCAATGAAATATAGCGAAGAATAAATAAATCAAATCTTGAATATATTGTATAGTAGTAAATATATATATATCACCCAACTAATAAACCAACTATACTATAAGTAAAAGTGGACTTATTAGACGTCGCAAATGTATGATGTACATATTGCGATGATTACGGTAAGAAAGGGGTTTATATGTACGGAAAAAATAAGCAACACATATCCTATTGCCACTTCACTTTTTTATTCTCGCGTAATGATTTCATTCAATAATCGAATGATCGGCCAAGGGGACGTTTTTTAATATACGGCTATAAAATCCATGTTTGCGATATTTCCAAAATCGTCGTGATCACATTTAAATAAAAATAATTTATATATTANTATATATATATATATATATATATATATGTATATACGGTATAAGTTCAGGTAAATAAATTATTCTATTAATTTATACAAATCTATATACAACATATGCAAATTTGTGTTTGTCGTGTAATATACATTATAAGAATCCAAACGCGCTTGGCGCATTTTGAAACAAATTTGCACGCGTTGCAATATTAGAAGTTATGTGTTAAAATTGTGAATTACGAAGCAATATTAACATCAATTAAAACGATTAATGCCACATTCACACATCATTAAATATTCTTATCAGATTAATCGTTCAATGAATAGATTAAAATAGACATTTAAATACGTTGTTTCGTCGTTGGCGTAACACTTGGAAAAAGTCGCAGTCTTGAAAAATAGCTTTCCCATCATTGCAACAGGTTCTATAGAGATGTTTCATTTTACGGAACACGATGATATTTGCACCCACAGGCACGTTATATCAATATTCTTCCACATAAATTTTAATTGTGAATACTTATCTCTCTACGTCTTAAATATGATTAATAGAAAACTAAGCAATATAACAGCAGCCGCGAGAATCACAATGCAGTACAGCTTCCTGTTAGCCTTCTGATACGAATCGGCTTTCTTCAACTGTTTGTAGCCTTCCTGCACTTGCACTTGTGTTTGCTCGATGTTATAATCGATCCGGTCTAAAACAGTACCTTGATCCTCCACCATTACTGCAAGATCCTATTTGAGAAAAAACAATTATTCAAAATTGTACGTCTTATCATCTTGCCATCATCCAGCAATTAACAAAAAAACTGTAAGTATCAAGACAAAAATAAGAAAATACACACGTGCGATTTTACTTGTTGCCTATCAATGGCTAAGAAATGATCTTTTATATATGCAAAATTTGCGAGGAGCCCCAATATGTATGAAGAGCTTTCAAGAGAAACGGTATTTTGAATATTCACTTTGCTCTGGACGAACGAAATTTTTCGGGATTCTTTAGTTTTTTTTTACATTTTAAATAAAAGCGTAAAACGTTTTTAAGAAACGGAAGTTGTGGGGGGGGGGGGGAGTTCGTGCGGTTTTTTAAGTAAAATTCAAAGACCTTTCTCATACAATCATGCGATGCGAGATAATGTTGTGCATAACGTACCTTGAAAATATATTTTAAGTCTGCTATACTTTGAACTATACTGCCAATCTGTTCCTCCCTTTCCAACGCTAATCTCATCCTGTCCTCAGGTTCCTCCAGTTGCAACAGAACCGACTCCTGCCTCCGCTCGTCCCTCGGCCAGTATTCGGCGGCAGCCTCGTTCGATTCCGCCAACCAGGGGTCTGCAGCCACACTCTCTAAGAGAGACTGGTCTTCCGCGAAGAACTGGCTGTTCCTCTCTTCCCTCGACTTCACCTCTGCAAGAGTATCACACACGTGTCATGCGGCAGTTAAGCATTGACGTTGCATCAAGATGTCATTAACTAGGTTCTGCGTTAATCCTTTGAGCGCTACAGATGCATATGCGCGTCTGACCAATTTCTTCGGCTTATGCTCTAGATGTGAGCGTAACTGTCGCAACGGGCACTTTCATATTCATCTTCTTTCATGTACTTGACAACGGTAAAGTAAACAAGACTACAAACAAAAATTTTCGAAGACAAGACTTCGTGTGCCTCGACCCGTCACTTTTCGCTTTCTCGAGGAATTATTTCTCTCGTCGATCGACGACGTGTTAAAAATATCCCATCCTCGGCGATTGCTTGGCTCTGAAGTGCTCGAAGGGGTCAGCGTGATACGAAATACGTACGTGTTAAATAATGATTCTGTGCTGTCCTATATCGAAGACCTAATTCTTGTAAGGCAGTTGAAAGGGCTATCACTGCACTGGCAGCCAGTCGACGTCCCGCTGGTTTGGTCTCGTGTCTACCGGCCGACTTGATCGTTTGTACTTGCCTGTAGCCGTTGGAGAAGCCACGACTGATCTCCCGCGTAAGTTGCTCCATTTGTCTCTCTTCCTGCGGCACATTGTGACGTATTTCCCGAATCCTTTCAACTACTCTCAATTACACTTAGTAGACAATTGCACTTAGTAATTAGTACATTCATTTTTCCCCGACGAAGCATAACGAGATGAGGATTCTTCTCGGATTAACATTATTTGTCATTTGGCAACTGACTGCCGTCGTTTAATAATCCCGGTGACTCGCATACCTGAGACGTGTCGTCCAAAGTCGGCCTGGTGAGCTGCTTGGAGTGCAGCTCGACCAGGCTGTCTATCTTCACGCGTAGTCTGCTCAGGACGTACTGCGTCTCCTCCAAGGCGTCCGTCCAAGCAGGCGGCGCTCCGCTGTCCGTGTTTATGCCCTTCAGCTCGACGCTGTCGGAATCGCCGGAGTCCGATTCCACCAACGCCACGCGATCGGTGATGTTCTTAAAGATGAAACGGTCAATTACTTCCACTTCTTGTGAGAGAAAAAAATCGCACAATGCTACGGCCAGTGGCGGCGTTGAATCGGTGGGCGTAGGTTAAGTGTGTGCACGCACCTGTTCGGCATAGATGTGTTTGGTCTGAAGAGCATTGTTTCGCATCAGGACAAACGGATCGGTCAGATTCCTCGTGGCCATTCTTCAGCCGGTCGTTTCTTCTATCGAGCACGTGAACACAGTACTATTCATGATCGTTTCATCGTGGGCCGCGTCGTTGCAACGCACTGACTCAGCTGTCATCTCCGAACAGCTGATCGCAACACTCGCTCCCACTTGTCTGCACTTGTTTGCACTCCTTACACTTTGTGTTTTAAACAGATGGAATTCGATCGCGTGAAAGAACGAAAATATACAGCCGTGTTATGGAAAATTAGTAGTTACAGTATGAATGTACATCGTACAAGGAGAGAGAGAGAGGAGTTTGTAATACTTGAAAAGTAGTGTATATAATTCGACCACAGATCGCAGAGGGACTTGGATTTTTAAATGGTACAACTTATATACAGTGGATCGAATGGATCTTTATTTTTCAGACATGACTAAAACAGCATTGTAATGTGCTGCAATATTTTGCATCGATAAAATACGATGAACGTCTTAACAACTGTTCAAGAATAACGGATATTAAAATATGTACAGATCTAAAATATAAAACGTCTTCGTGCATATCACATATAATTAAATCTAATATATTTACACAAGGGGCTATTATATATACCCAGTAAGCGATCTGTTAGCAGTCTGACGACAGATTGGCGACAGATTCGAACAAGATCTGTCGACAGAGCCTGCTGATAGACAGCAAATTAGCGACAAGGAAGCGAGCAGGATCTGTAATATTTCCATTTAAATACATTGACAACTCAGATCCTACTCAGTTTCTGCCATCGGTCTATCATCATAATCTTCCATCAGATCCTGCTGCATTTCTGCTAGCAAACTGTTGACAGAGTCTGCAGCAGACACTGCGCAAAATCTGCTTTTGCAGATTCAGCTGTGTCTGGATAGAAGTCGTTTTATGTATCTATAAAAAAAAAAAGAAGCAATCTAAAGATTAGTTTTGTCGCTTCTTTTTTAATTTAATGCACAATATTAAATGCCTGACTTATAATTTGTCACCCAGTGAACACCAACTGACAATAACATAATAATATAAATGCAATATAACGTGTGTGTTATGTCAACAGTTATGTCGTTGAGCGGGAAATTATAACACTGATGTTATGTTACCGTTGATTGGTGTTTACTGGTCAAATTAATACTTGAATAATAATTACACTGTTGCCTCGGCAATCACACTTGATTTGGAAACCGAAATTTGGAGGCACTGCGTGCGAACTTAAGAAAAATCCTCCTTGTACAAAGCTTCTTCACATATATATAAAATAAAACAGTAGTTACAAATACATGTATGTTTATCAGAGTTCTCAACGTTAAGCGGCACAATTCTATCCAGTTTTATTCACTTATATCGTTCAATTTCAATTCATCTTGCCTTGAGTCTCGATTATCAAGGGCCTAGTGCTGTAAAGATTACTCAATATCACTTGTCTCTTGATCGTTTCCAGTGTCTCCTGTCCCTTTGCATAACATTGCCTAACCTCTTCCTCATCCTGCAATGTTTTATTCTCTTTGAATTCGTGCCGTATCTTTCGCAGAGCGTACATCCTGAAAAATACAAAATAACTATGCACCGGCTGATGCTGCCACACGAGTATCACGAAAATCTAACAGATGTATTACGATTCGTATCGTAATCGCACGAGAAACAAAAGTCACTCTATATTTATAACACAAAGTTGCATAACGCTGCGAGAATATACCGCAGCGATAACGTATTTTAACAATCATTTTCATCAAAGGGAAAGAGCGATACATTTTTCTCCCGAAATATTTCGAATGTTACAAACGAATTTGTCGGGGGAATCATCTCACCACAAATCGTTTAATACGATAGTTCTTGATCAAACGATACCGTGTTTGTACCGATTGTTTACCTGTAATTATACGAGCTCCATTTTTTGCTTTCTCGAATCAAGTTCCGATAAAGATACAGAATCATATTTCGGCTGGGATTCATTATTTACAAAGGGCGATTCACCGCTGAACTAATCGGGACTGTCGGCGAATACGTTGCACGTGCACGCTCGATCACAGAGAGACGTAATCCTAAGGTCTGTTCTGCCTAACTGGGTTAGGTTGCACTTTCTTACTTTCGAGTGAAATAAGCATACGGCCGTGTCATTGGAGAGAAAAGGAACAACATTCCAGTGCAGTATTGGTGCATGTAAAAGGTCGTTTTACACTTCTTAACTGCACTGAATGTGCACTAGAACCGACGTAGGATACATATTTTACGTGTATAACCTTTTCGTACGTTATATACGAGCATATTAAGTTTTCCTTTTTATCCAATACATGTGAATATCTTAAAATAATTTATATTTAACTTAACTGTGCATATATCGGAGAGTAGAGAAAAATATAAAATTCTCTCCCACAGATATCTTTCTTGCTGTTTGTACCATGCGTGTGCGTGCATAAAGATTTAACTTGAGAAACCTCGAAATCGCTGGAGAAGTAAGAAGAAAACGAACCCTCAATAATGTGGTACGTAATTCCCGAGCTTGCATACATGGTTCATTCGTCAGAAAAGATTCTTCATTTACTTTTTACTTATTTCTTTATTTAACGCATCATAGGTGCACTAGATATGCTCACTTTTGCAAGGAAACCTTAAGAACGTGCAGAACAGCGTCTAGCGTCGCCAATGTTAATAAAAACATCAACGAGCTGGTGCTGCTCGGTCAGAAATATGTAACGGACGATTGGACAAACATTACTCCAAATGTCATCAGCAAGTTAGGGAGAAATTTGCACGTTAAGCAATACCATCCGCTCTGGCTCTTACGCCAGCGTATCGTGGACTACTTTTACAAACAATTCCCCGGCAAGAGCGGAACACCGGCGTTCAGCATCCACGACAACATATGTCCTGTGGTCACAACTTCTCAGAATTTCGATTCTCTTCTCGTGCCGAAAGATCATCCGAGTAGGAGGAAGAGCGACTGTTACTTCGTGAATCAAGACACACTGCTGAGGGCACACGCGACTGCTCACCAGGCAGAATTAATTTCAATGGGTCTGAACAACTTCCTCGTTATCGGGGATGTATATCGGCGGGACGAGGTCGACAGCACCCATTACCCGGTTTTCCATCAGGTTGACGCGGTCAGATTATGCACGTTGCAGGAGATATTTCACGATGTAAACGATCCCGCTGGTTTAAAGTTGTTTGAGCACTCGGGGACGGAGACCGCTGATAAGCAAGGCTGTCATACCTTAGAGGCGGTGAAGATGATGGAGCAGGAACTAAAAAGCACTTTAATCGGTTTGGCGCAAACTGTCTTTGGAAAAGGTATAGCTATTACCGATTTGGAATATTTTACTGGAAATATAATGAAAATTTGCTGGAATATACACGAAAATCTCCCACAATTTATCTCATTTCATCGATATTTCGGTAAAAAAATTACTAATAATCGATATTTCAGCAATTTTTCCTAAAAAATCACATAGTTCTCAGTTATAACCAGTAACTTTTACGATACCTAATATTTCAACATTTTTTCATTACCTTTCATTCATTGATATACTCTAACCTTCCTAATATTTCACAGTATTATATTTCATTTCACAAGGAATATTACCATTCATTTTTATATATATCCAATAATTTTTCGATAACTTTTATTTCGCTTTTCATTGATTTCAATAGTACCTTCAGCGAAATATTTCCGTCAGGGACATCATCCTTAATTTGATATATCTTTGGTAACGATATGAGATCATCTTTCGATCTAATCTAAAATCAAAATTTGCAAAACATTTTTACACATTTTCACCGGAATAAGTCGAAATTTTGATTTAACGATGCTTCACATTGATAGACGTGCAATGCCGATGGGTTGATCAGTACTTTCCATTCACCCATCCGTCCTGGGAGCTGGAAATACTGTTCAACGACAAATGGCTCGAGATTGTGGGCTGCGGCGTCATGCGCCAAGAGATCCTGCAGAAATCCGGCGCCGTCGATCGGATCGGATGGGCGTTCGGTCTTGGATTGGAGCGCCTGGCCATGCGCTTGTACAGCATACCGAACATACGGTTGTTTTGGAGCGAAGACATCAGCTTTCTAAATCAGTTTAAAGTAGACGATCATAACGCGCATATACAGTACAAGGTGAGATAAATAATTTCGGATATAACGTTACAACAATAATGTATCGATATCATCTCACTTAACCATGTGAATGCAATGTACATACGTATATTACATATTCGTTTTGAATTTATATTGCATTTACACTGCAAAAATTACAACATATATAGTATTAAACATATATAAGTGCGATGTAACTAATGCTCAGCGTTTATTGGGTATCGAGCAAATAATTGGATCGTTTAAATGTGACGTTTCAGCCTATAAGTATATATCCTCCTTGCACAAACGACATAAGCTTCTGGTTGCCGGAGGACGGAAGCTATTTTCCCAACGACTTCTACGACTTAGTTCGGGAGATAGGCGGCGATATGGTCGATCAAATCATTCTGAAGGACGAGTATGTTCATCCGCAGACGAAGAGAATGTCTCATTGTTACAGTATAGTGTACAGACACATGGAACGCACTTTGACTCAGAGAGAAGTCGGCGAGGTTCATCGTAAAGTGGCAAGAGTAACGGATGCTAAACTTAATGTGACCGTTAGGATTCAGAAATAAAAACGCTTGTCTAACAAAAACTGAGTGTTTATTTTAGAGAGTAAGTTCCACGAGCTACTTATTTCGTAAACGGCGCGACATCAGCCGCTCTCGAGCCGCTATTTAACGAAGTATGTTAATATACATATAGAGCGACGCGACCGTCGTGCGGCCACAGCACGAACATCAGAGAAATCGGGAGAAAAGGAATATATTATTTTTATTTGCGAATAAATTAATCACAAACGCGTTACATCAGCAAACAATAGTATTCTAAAAACAGCTATTATTATTTGCGATACGCCTCATTCATATTAGAGGTAACAACGATTACAGTTTACATGTTCTACATGCTTGCATTATATACATGAATATAAAACACATTACGTAATCTGGTATTGATGGTTTACGCGCGAGTACATATACTTAATGATGATGAAGTAAGAGAATCTAGAAACTTTCGAAGGATACGGAAATAAACGTCTCGAACAGAGCTCCGGAATAAATTTCACTATACAATAGCGTTAGTGCAAGAATTGCCGTTTATACTTAGTTCACAAAAATCACAGTTTCATTTCTGACACTCAAATCCTATTCCTCAACCGTATTATCGGTTCAACAATTTTCTTTCCTTTTTTTTCCTTTTTTTCTTTTTCTTTTTAAGTAAAATGCATTAGTCTCTCGTTAGAAATAAAGATTACTTGTCCCTTAATACGCTGGGATACGCTTGAAGATTTATTCGATATATGAGAAATACTGTTGTGTGTGTTGTGCTCTCAGTTAGAACATTTCTAATTAGTATTTTGAGAACGAACGATAAGCATCGAACTTATGTAAATGCCGTGATACGTGCATACAAACGCACCAAAATGGAAGATTCGAGTTTGACGTTACGTTCATAAATAAATTAACAATATATAAACAAAAAGAAAAAAAATATATATATATATAAAGAGAAAAAATCAGATAGAAAAAGTCATGTATTTTTTCCTTTCACCTGAAGCCAGGATGTGTGGTGTAGATAAGATATAGATAAGCCTTGCAGGAAGTATTAACATTATACGAAGTATCGTGAGAGTTGGTTTCGCATCGTAAAATCCAATCCGTATCTCAACGAAGTCACCCAGTGCGCAGTATAATACAGGAGATTTGGAAACTTTACCGGCTCTTGTTTCGCAGCGTAGGCATTCCCTGTTACATTAGTCCTCGATAGAATCGTTACAAAAATAGTTGGTTGATATAAAACGGTGCATATAATTTATCTTATTTCGCTACGAACGAACTGAGTAATATTAGTTGGATTGGATTGGAAAACGAAAAGAGAAAGAAAAAACTTCTGTATACACTTCCCTCTATATCGCTGATACATTACGCTGATGTTTTGCCCTCTCTTCTGTCTATGTCTGTACGCAGATGGCAGATGACGCGTTTGCGCGTGATTTAGGATAATTTTGTGTAACTAGGAGGCGAAAACTTCTTCCTCAAGAACTTCAAGATATACAGCGGCATGCACGAGACTAACGTTATCACCAGTACCTTCCACAAGAAGTCCGTTGTTTTGATGAATTCAGCATCTGCGTTAAAAACAAGAATGAAAAGACCGTGCGAGAATATCGCATGCTCGATGATCCCTTTCGTTATTGCGAACTCGTCGAGCTTACCGAAGTAATCCTTGAGAACGACCAACGACAATAAATAAAGCGCCAAAGAGAAGATTTCAGCGAGCATCATTATATGATGCCAGGTTCTGATCGTTAAAGCAACCATTATCAGCTCCGTTAAAACAAGCGCCGAAAAACTGATGGCCACTATATGAATAAATTCGTCCTCGAACATTATAAGTGCACCATACATTATTACCCCTCCTGTGACAGAGCCGTTATAAGATATGCGATATATTTGATAGGCACACGTGATTTAACAAGATACTCACCTTGATATATGCTTATCAAAACCCACATAAAAAATGTTTTATATGACAACGAACGACCTTTGCTCAGCTCTTTGTAGAGCTCGGGGTAAGTGAGCGCGATTTTTCCTGACACGTCCTTGTCCAGTACCAACGAAAAGACGGGGAACATTGTATATATTGTAGCGTACCTAAATATTGTTTAATGCACGATCAATTTATGCATATTGAGATATTTAGGCAGTTATTCCTCAAGAAAGAACCACAGGACACCGATAATACAAAGAAGTGTAATGAAAAACATATTGAATATCAGTAAATTTATACCACTTACCCTACCATGAGGAAACCCTGATACAAGGCAACCGAAGACAAATAAAAGACCGCAGAAAATACCGCCTGCATGGTCGAAATGATCAGACCACGGTGTATGACGAACTGGCTTAATGCAGCCGATCGTTTGTAACTTCTTCTGCCGTGAACCAGCAGTAAATTAGCGAGATGACTAAACTGAGAGATTGAGAAATCCGCAGCCAGCGATGCTTGCCTTCCCTCTAGACCTTCCAGACCAATTCCTGACGGCAGCCATGTGAAAATTGTAAGTCACGATAACGCAATTCAATTATTTTCATTGAATGATTTAACTGGGTGTACATATATAACTTCGGGGATCTGCACACAAATAAAAATAATTTTTAAATTTCGGAAAAAAACACCATTTTTTCCTCCATTTCTTCGCGTTGATATACTTTTTCTTACCTTCTTCTACGGGGAAAAAGAAAGTTAATGCGGCAAGTTTCAACCGAACATTCGTGAATTTGTCTAAACTAATTATTTTTGCATCTCCGAGACGGAAATCGAGGAAGTCCGGGGGGGGGGGAGGGGGACGGGTTTTCTCCCGAAACTTGAAAACTATGTAAATAAATTAGATTGCGTGAAAGAGAGAGATGCGTACCAGCGTCCGCAGCTTGTATCATAGAGACGTCGTTGCCACCATCGCCGACGGCCGCTGTTCTCTTGCCGGTATGTCTCTGTATGAGACTGACGACTTCGGCCTTTTGCGTGGGAGAGCATCGGCAACAGACGACCGCGGGCGAGCCGCATGCGAGCTCCAGGAATTCCTGCTCGTAGTACTGCAAGCACACCTCCAGGGAATCACCGCTGATAACTAAGGCACAATCTTGCTTCTTGCGGAACGTATTCAGTTCCAAGTGGGCGTCGGTGCGCGTCACAACGGACTTGAAAACATGTAGCCCTTGAGTGCGCGAGACCAACCGCGAGGATTTCGCTATACACGTCGCGGTCTCCAGCTTGTCGCCGGTCAACATCCATATCTTTATCCCGGCGTTCCTCAAGAGCTCCAACGTAGGCCTCACTCTATCTTGCAGTCTGTCCTCGACACCGGTCACACATAGCAGCTCCATTTCTCTCTCGAGGCTCTCGACTACTGCGGCGACCCTCGACACGCGGTCGCTGACGCTCATTCGCGCCGCGTTGTACCTATAATTGCGACAATTTTTTGTTTAATACATAACACTTCGATGTATATTCATCACGGTAAATTTATCTAAGATAAATATCTAAGCAGATATGGAGAGCGGATGCACTGAAAACCAGCGAAGAGCAAAATTTGAATTTTGTGGGAAACAAGTCGCATGATGCGTAGAATCTACAATTTATCTTAAATTCAGTCTTAGGCATATATTCAGAAAAAATCTTCATACGTAAAGCAAAAATTAAATTTTGATTTTTTTTTTCAAACGTATTTAATAAAGTAAAATATAAAGCAATACTTGAGTACAGTTCAGCTACGTTGATGTTGGGATATCTTCTCCTCAAATAAACACAAATCTTAGAAATAAAATTAAAAAAAAAAAAACATTTAAATGATAGGCTTTTCCGTTTCATCAATTTCTCAAGAATAATATTCAAAAAATAAAATATTCAATAATATGCAGCTTATATAAAGCTTATATAAAGAAAACGTGTGTGTTCATGATGGTCATTGTCTATTTTTCTGGCAAACCTGATAAAAACAGTTTAAAAATAAAATCATAGAGTTCTTCATTTTACGAACATTGTGTCAACGAAGTCATTATTATTTTCTATTTTTTTGTTTTATCTTTAAAAAGCTAATTATTGAACATGATTGTGTATGAACCAACTTTTCTTTCTAAAAGACCTCAAGTCAAATACGAAATAGTTAAGAAAACCGAGTTTTTCCTCAAAAATGAGAAAAAGTGAGAAGTTTCGAAATGAGCGGAGAAAAATGAGATCGCTCCCTGTTTAAGTAATCAAATATTTGTATAAGTAATTTCTTAATTCCTCCAGGGACATGTTACCTCGCCTCAAAATCGGCATATTGATCCTCGGTCAGATTCTTCTTGGCCACAACCAGTGTCCTGAGACCTTCACGCGCCATGTTTCCGCATACCTCCTCCAGCCAGTCATTGTACTGTACAATACCGGACATCACGACGTCAGCACCTTTCAGGTAAAACACGATGTCAGAGCTGGACTCTTCCCTCACGATTATTCCCATCCGCTTGGTCTCCGACGTGAAGGGAAATATCTGCAGTATGGTGTAATTCAGTATTTGACCGTTCAAAGCCTTCAACTGCATCGTAGTAAGGTCACGCTTGACCAGAGCCAATCCCATTTCCTCCGTCCATTTCACCAGGGCCACTTCGTCCGGGCTGGAAGCCTGGTAATTACGCTTCTGCTCCGGCAAGTAGTAATGTTGGTCGGCTTCGGTTTGGCTGAAACGTTAAAAATCCAAGCTGACGACAATGGTTCCCGTCTTCGCATTGGATCAAGCGAGAAATCGCCCATACCTTTGAATGGAGCCCGTGTCTCCGGTCTCTCCCGTTTGTACGCTCACCGTGTCCAGATTCGTGGACCTCGTTACATCGTCATAAACCGGGGTTACGTTATGGCACAGCGCCAGAGCGTGCACGGCGTCGTAGATCCGGGTGTTCTCGGACCTCCGCACCTTGCCGCTGTGCGCGCTCGGTGCCTGTTTCACGGGCGAGTTTTCCGAGTTGATCGAGTAATAAGACCTCAACACCGTCGTTACCTCGTCGAACGTCTCTTGGCCGTAAGATATAGTGCCCAGGTGGAGCTTCTTGAACACCATCTTGTTCTGCGTCAGCGTGCCGGTCTTGTCGCTCAGCAGGTACGATATACGTCCGAGCTCCTCCGGGATAGTGGTCGTCCTCACGACCGTACCAGCGATATCCTTGTCTCTCTGTATGCACCAAGCGTAGAACGCCTTGCCCATGTCCAGGTTTACTCTCAAGCTGATGGGTATGATGTACGAAAATAATAGGACGAAACGGAACATGTAACGGTACCACGGGCCGCTGAATCCCTTCAGACACATCATTACGAGCGCGAGTCCTATCACAGCGCAAAACAGTACCTGCGTGGAGATACAACGTAACGTATCAACATTCCTATACAGACATGATATTCGTGGTTTTGCTCGACTTGTTTTCCGCTTTGGAAGGTTTAGCTAGTCCCGGGTATTCCCACGGGAAACAAAAAAGTTTCTCCAAGAAAGAGGAGCGCCTGAAGCTTAAGTTGTTCCTCTTTCCTGAAGAAGTGCGTTAAAATACTCGCGAAACATCGGAAACAAATCCGCGAAGGACATGGCATCAAACTGGAAGCCAAGTCGAGCAATCGTACACACATACATATCGACATATCGTGACGCGCAATTTCTGCATATATGCACAATACCTTCGTCAATTGATTGATCTCTTGGTCGAGTAAACCGACTTTTGATCTAATTGCAGAATGATTCATTAGAGAGCGTGTCTCCTGACCGGTGTAAACGACGATACCGAGAGCAGATCCTGATGCCACAGCGGTGTTGGCCCACAGAGTATTGTCCACACCCAAGCTTTCTTCGCTGCTGTATCCATCGTACTGGGAGTAACACGGTTGTGTAAAATAATCTGACAAATTTAGAGTAATACAACAAGATCTATTGAGACAAGGTGTTACTCACCCTCGAAAAAGTGCCGATGAAACTGTGGATATCCTTCTGAGGCTTTTCGACGTACAAACTGGCCTTAATATCAAACAACTGAGAATTGCTTTCCAATTTTTGCGTTGCAGGCACCGCTAGTCTCAGTTTCCAATCTGTCTCGCCATCCAACTGATCGGTACGCACGAAACACGCACCCGACTTCTCAGTTGTGCGTAATAACACCAGATCAGCAGGTACTCTTTGACCTTTCTCGACTATCACCTTGTGGAGAAGTAATTGTTTACGCTTCACGTGCTTCAAATTTTGCCGTTAGATTAATGAGAGAGAGGTAACGGTAATAAAAACTTACCAAGTCACCAACTCGCAATTTCGAACTTGGTACTAATTCTGGCGTATCAAAACCCTTGACTAGTCTACAGTATTTTTGTGCATTGACTTCCTTATCTCTCTTATACCTTCTAAAATCATCGATAGCTTCGCGGAAAATCGTTACGGTTAAAACAAAACACAATGGTCCCCAATATGTATACAAATACCCTATTCTTATGTCTGGTATAAATTGAGATATAGCCATAAGCAGAAAGTATAGATTCAAGAAGAATTTGAATTGCTGAAAGAGGACCTGTAAAATAATAACAAATTTGTATCGTTAATTATATCACAATTATATCACACTGCTGCGTTAACTTCGAAGAGAGATATTAAAGCTGTTATTCACAGTCAGACCGCCTTAAGTTCATCTTGAGATGCTTTATAGCTGATGAAGTGAGCCGTACATCTGAAGACGCACTTGAGGTAATCTTAAATATGAGATCTGGATGTGAATATCAGCCTGCGACATTGTCCAACTTAGCCAAGGGAAAACATACCAGAGGCAAGAAAGTAACAACATTGTATTTTTGATTTCTTATAACATTGGTGGGAAACTTTTCATGCATAGGCTGTCCGATGTGGATAACTCTGGCTCTTAATTCCCGTTCTCTGCAGCATCTTCTCCACATCCAAGTACAACATCTGCAACCGTGAGAAACAAACCTAATCTGACAAAGTTGCACCTAACAAAGCGAACAAATTAGAAAACTGACCCTCTTATTACAGTATCACTCGTCTTTGTCTAGGATACCATTGTGTCATATTATTTACAAAATTAACAATACCTGACAAAGTATTATATCCCAGGTTGAAACTTAATTAATTAATGTTTGCAAATCGACTTAATAATAAACGTCAGCACAATAATTCGTTTTTATCATTGAAGTATATCGAACGTAAACAAATGTACAATCAGAGGTACATCGATCGTATATCTCAGGAACGAAGTGAGAATTACAAGAGTGAGCAAATTCACTAGGTTGACCAGCGAAATTATAAATATTCCAACAAATTCGCCCACACCACACTTTTATAATTTTCACTTCCTTTCGAGATACACAATCGACTCCCGGATCAACCATCGTCCGTCGCGCGACGCATCGATCGGACGAAACGTCATTCGCGCATCCGTCGAGAAACACCTAATCGGGGAAACTTATGATCGCACACGGAACATCCGATTTGAAGAATTCGCGTCGTCGGGAAGGGCGGCGCGAAGTCGCGTATAAAAGTCGGAATCCTCGGGCGAGACGAGATGTGTACGTCACCTCGACCAAGAGCTGTAGTTCCGCGGCTTGGATATCAACGGGATGTCCTCCTTGGACAGCCTAATAACGTTGCTCTGCGTCTCCATGTAGGTTATTTCCTCGTTAGAGGCCGCATAAAGGATCTCCGTCGTGATTCTGTTCGCGATTCCTCGCGGTCCGAACAAGAAACAACCACGTCTGCAAGGTTCTTATCGAGCTATATCGAGACCAACAAATATTATGACATCACAGGTCGCGATCGTGGAATATGTGACTCCAAGCACGTCAACCGCGCTGACATCGTGCGATTGGCGCGCTCAAGCCACAGAAGCCGCTCAGGATTGGTCGTACTTGGTCAATCCGGCAGCACGAGGCCAATAGGCGCTATCGCATCTAATCTCACGAAATGTCAAACTACTTTCTGGCGCGTAAACAAAGAGATTTGAATAATGTCGAGAAGAAATTGACCTCTTTGTACGAATATCTCGCGGGAATCTTCTTCCGAGGCAGGAGATGACCGATCTCGAAGAAATTCTCAGTGAATTGTTGACACTCGCCATTCGTGTACGTGTAGAATTTTACCATTGGCTGCTTAGAAACGCAGTTCGGAAAGAATTATTATTCCGGCGCACGAGTTACGATTAAACTTATAAAAAGGCAATCCACCGTGTTCGATAGATAAAAAAAAACAATATTACCTCGTCCCTCTTAATCTTATTGATGAATAACACATGAATATTAATGAACAAAGACGCAGTTAATATCGACGAAGAACAAAGAGAGAATTAAGGGGTCGGCGATTAATCTCTCTCTCTCTCTCTCCAATGTGAATTTGTGAAAAGTGAAGATCCTGTAACCTGAAAGCATTCGGAAATGTGTCCACTTTTCACGAGTCCACCGGAGGAAAAGACTGACACGGTCGCCTGCTAGATCTTTCCGGAAGATCGACGTATATGTACAAAATTCGTCGCAGTCGTAATAGAGTCGAGATAGGGGGTCAAACGGGGTCGAGCTATTACTATTTCGAGCGCGCGTAACGCGACTTTCGATCGACCGCATTAGAATCACGCCGGATCGAGTTTCGTCGTCTCCGCAGGTGCAACTAACGACACCGATAAGGAAGTCCCGTTCTCCGTCAGACAGATAATTAGTCCGATAAGACCGATTTCCAGGAAGCCTCGTCGAATAGCAGCAGCGGCACGAGCCCAGAGTTCGGGGACACCCTGTAGAGACAGATGACTGCGGTGACGCGACTCACCCGCAGAGGCAATTCCTCAGGTACTTGGAGCAATCGCTAATGCGCCGTCGCCTCGACGTCAGGAGCCGGATGCTGTCCTCGGAGGGCTGCAGAAGGTAGTCGGTCTCTTCGTCGTCCATTTCAAAATCCCGCTCGTCCGAGTTGAGCCGTAACGGCATCTCCTCCAGCCTCATCTTGAGAAGCCCCGTCTCTCCCGCGTCTCTCACTCCCCCGGTCACCCGGCCGCACTTATCTACCCCTCCGAGACGAACCGATCTCCTCCTCACTCTCCTCGGGATCCTCGCGCGACTTGGCCGCGCGCGACCGCGGCTCAGACGCGGTTAACTGATGCGGGTTAATCGATGTGATAGCTTTAATCGCCGTCTCGCGCGTCGTTGCGACGGCACGACGTCCCCGGCGCATATCTTATCGGAAACCGCGCGACGATTCGGCCGGCCGAGCGCGAAACGATCGTTCGAGAAGATGCACCTCGACCGTCGTCCACTTTATCTCTCTCTCTCTTTCTCTCTCTCTTGCTTTGTTGTCGTCGAGCAGTCGGAGCGATCCGCAGCTGACCCGACCGAGCGGAGGCTCCTCGTTTGTCGTCACGCGACGACGACGACGTCAAGTGCCCCTCGGCTTGTTTACACGCGAGCACGCACACACGCATCAACACCGTACGTACGTGTGCATCATGGCGGTTTCGCGCGCGGTAAACGGTGAGACGACGAGGAAAGTAGGAGATTATTATCGTCAGTCATTCCTGCGGCATCGGACGTGTTCTAAGACATGCGAAAGGTCGGGAACGGGTTAACGAGAGTCCCGGCAGTGGCGCGTTAACACGCGAGGATCACACAGCCGCCACGCGACGAAGCGCCGCGTGCGCCATGTTGCTCGTTAGGCTGTCACGTGACCGCGCCGTCTGCTAGAACCGACCCATCTGGCGGGCTGATTCGAATCGGCGAGCTTGAAGACCAGTCACTCACCGTCTCGGATTAACTTAATCGACCGATTAAGTGTCAACCGTGATTGGTAAATTCTGCTTAACGACAAATGCGATTGATCAGTTCCGCTGGAACAATCGGTCTATTAAGTTAATAGGAAATGGTGAGCCGGCCCTGAATCAGCCAATTGTAGTCGATGATCAACAAGGTACCGTAAACCGAGGATATATGGGCTAAAATGAGAGTTTCGGGCTAATTCTCACTCTGAAGAAGTTAACTGAAGTGTTCATGAAGCATCGGATAGAAATCCTCGGAAAACACGGCGCCAACTTGGAAGCTACATCGAATATCGAGTAAAATACCATAACGGATCATAAATTTATTTAAATTTCCCGCCATATTCTTCTAAGTTGGTCTATTTTTTGTCCGTTTGAAAATTTCTGTAGACTGGCAACTTGACAAAAATACCAATCTATAAGAATGTGGCGAAAAATTTAAATAAATGTATTTTGGTTCATATTACTCCAATGATTCTATACATCCCCGGTATTATTATTAACCCTTTGCGGTCGCGTATCAGCTGCTATACTTTTCTTCTAATCGTATGTCGGTCTGAGTATGTAGATCGATGTGATAGCTTTAACATGCAAAATATAACAGAATTATTAGTTAAATTTAAATCTTCTGATATCTCGTAGCTAACAAGCTTGTACGTTTTAGCCGAACTAGATTTCACTTTTTGTCTTTAGAGTGAATCAAATGTATAATCCAACGTTGAAGGGAGAAGAGACGAAGTTCCAGTGCAGCACTAACTCAGCTAAAACGAACAGATCCAGTGAAGCGATCCATACGGTATCTGAAGATGAACTTAAGAGGGTCTTAAATATAAAATCTGACTATGAATAACGATTTGAAGAGACCTAAGAATATCCGTCCAGTAGAGTATCCATGACTGAGGCAAATACGACCACAACGAGTCAAATATCCTAATCTCCAGGTAAATCTTCGTGATTCTCAGGAAGCTTTGGACATAATGAATGAACAAAGGGCGTAGATGTTATTGACACTTACGATTTATTTCGTTATTATTCGTTTCATTTCGCGGAGGATATTTCCTTGACACGTTAATCGAGCTCGATTCGGTATTTCACGGCTAACGACGCGACCGCGTCTCCCAACGATTTATCCTGCGACTTTCCTTTGAGTCGCAATTGTTGAAAGAGTTGCTTGCACGTAGCCTGCTCGTTCTTTGTCATGAAACATACGGCCAGATCGAATCTGCCACATGTGCTCAGTATACTAAGAAGTTCTGCAATCTGTGTTACATCGTCCACCTTTGATACATAATGCAAACACGTATTCATGAAGTCACCGAGGAAGAATGTAGGTATTTCCACTCGAAAAATACGAGTCTGTAGAACGTGCCTGTTACATAATAGCAAGTTATTAACACCCAGCTAAAGCGGAAGATCACGTCAGAATGATGAGAATATGACTGTAAAAACTCACTTTTCAATCGTCATTCGATCACTTTGTCGTAACCTTGTCATTTGGCATCATTTTGACGTCATCGTAATTTCCTACCCTGCCTGGACATCGATTCTTAAGAATTACGCATATCTCGATTGTTACCTCAAATACCACACGTAAGTAAATCTCTCGGAATAGTCCTCGGTCGTTTTCCAACATCGCAAAAAGTCCTCGCACGCTTCCAAAGGTTTCGCCTTAATATTTCGCTCATCCTCCCGGACGCGTTGTGATTTCTTTGAAGTTGCAGACACAATTGGATATCCGATGCTGTCGGTCACTGGATTCCACTGCACGCCGATCTTAGGTTTCATGTCATTACGATCTAGGGGTTTCAAATGAGCAGCATTGACCTACGAAATATTATCTCATAAGATTTCACCGGAAGATGTGAGTTAAGATTCATAAAAGACGAAAGAACGAGACGTCTTCTTTCCTTTCTTTTTTTTCATGTGTCTTCTTGCTAAACATTTATTTGGAAAATAATTCGGATCAATTACCATTTGTCTGAAGTGCTCGTACGTCGGTACACCTTGTTCAACCGCTCGAAGTTTCGCGTCGTTCTGTAATTTGTATAATTCGTCGGCCGCGAGAGCCGCGTGAAGCTCTTCTTCTAAACTCCTGTAGTCTATCGGAGCCCACAACACGCTCATCGCTTTACTGCATGTGTCCTTCCCTCCTCGGCTGAGTCCTATTTTCGAGCTTTCACAATAGTCCGACATGACGGACAAAACTGTTTGTTGCTATGGAAACTCTAGTATTGGCTCGATGCTTTATCGATCGGAAATGTTTTTATTCTCCGTTTTATCGGAATTTTTTTTATCTATCGGCGACTCGTACAGAATTATCCAATTTCGGCATTTGACAGTCGAAGAGTGAACACGTAAAAAACAACTTTTTGTAGAAATAAAGTAACACAAACGCGCATCAATGTTGGCAAATGTTTATTGATTATTTAATTTCTGGTAATAACAGCTTCCGTTTCGGCTAGAACCTTCTCCTTCGACATTTTTGCTTGCCTTTTCTTCAGCAGTCTGTCGTGGGTTCTCTTCATCTCGAGTATCTCCTTCATTTCCTCCTTGTCTTCCTCCTGAAATCGATACCGCCGTCATGAATAATTTATCGTACAGCTCCGTGACTCATTTATTACCATTTATATTTATTTATTATTATATAAATGACAGAGATCACTCGAAAGTGGAGACTTGAAGTTTTAACACCCTTCCCTTTAGATCTGAATCTCGATAACTTTTGACGAAGTTACAAACCGCTGCTCGAATCTCGCCTATTTCTCGAAGAAGTGTCAAATAATCCACTTCTAATTGTTATGCGTTCGGTGTGTATCGTGATTTTCATACATACACTTTGATTCAGCCGTAAGACCAACGCTCGACGATCGCCGGACATAGGTTGAGAGTAGTCCATCAGCTTCTTCAGCCTCTCGGCGGGGCTGACTCCTCTCTCCACGACCAGAACTATACGCGCCCACTGAAACGGAGGCGCGTAACTGAATTACGCGAATAACACGAATTCAGCAATTAAGCAGCGAGGTGGTCGCGTTCCACTTGAGCGGGCTAATTAACAACCTACTTGTCTTTGCCATTCATTTCTGGTCTCGGCGATCTTCTGGTAAGTGTTGCCCATCATAGCAATTAGCATGTTTACGAGCAGGATCGCCACGATCGCCATATATAACACGAACAGCAGCTGCAACGGTAATAATTATTATTGTAATGATATATGAGCGACGTCAAACGCACTTGACGCAGTCTTTCGCAGGACCAACGCGAGTGAATCATTCGTACGTTTGTGTAAATTAGTTAAGCATTCAGTCGTTGAAATGTGCGTCCCATTGAGCGATGCATCGCGGTTAGCGTCGCAGCTAAGATTGATACGATAAACGAGGCTGATCGGCGACATCGTGTAGTGATTAGAATCGACAGCGGATACGCGAGCGTAAGAAGGGCAAAATTACCTTAGCCTCGAACTCGTGCTCGGTGCTCTCGAACGCGCCGTAATAATCGCCGAAGTTCGTCATGCTCATCAGGAACATCGCCATCACGCTCTCCATCGGCGATGGCATCGGGTTCGACACCGAATCGTCAACGCCTTCCGGGGTATTCGGGTTGTCGAACGACAGGAATATGATGTAATATGCTACGAACGAATGTAACATCAGTCGAGTCGAAATATACAGGCAGAATTGTATACAGTGAGAATTTTATTATACATTGAAGTACTGAAATTGTATCGAAAACATTCTCATCGAATTATTATATATAACAGAATTGAAATAATCCCAGATAACCCTTGGAGTTCAATGTTTCTTGATTGAATATTTGATTGATTATTTGGAGAGGGAATTGAATATTTTGAGAGGAAAAAAATGTAAAAAATAAACATTTTTTATTTATTACACATATATTAGTACAAGTAAATATGTTATTAATACTAAATAACAAATAAATGTTTTTTTTTATTTCTTCGATATTTTTCCCTCAGTGCATCATCAGCATTGCCTGTAGCCCAGTGTCGGGTCTGCATCGAAGCCCACACTAGGCCAGAGTTTGGTCTGTCTCGTGCTGGTGTTTTACAATAGCCCGTCATATAACCCGACCATTAACCAATACCGAGACAAGATTATACCTGCTGACTCTCGGCGGTCGATAGCAGGCCAATGTTGCGCGCGTTAAACAATATCGGTAATTTCTATGCGGGAAGGCCTTCCAATCGACAGGTAGTTCATGAACGAACAGACGTCCCATTCAAGTCGTCGTCGTCATCGGTGACACCGACGACGGCGAAAAGCGAGACGCACACGATGTAATTGCTGGGCTTGCATAACAACGGCGTGTTGGCGCTTATTTAACGTATCCCGTGACCTTCTCGCGCAGTCGTACGTCTCCTTCTGCGGCATTTCTCGTGGCGAGGAAACCTTCGTCGCCGCGATCTGTGTCAATGTCGGGTTGCAGTAGCGTAGTAAACCCGTCGATTAGGTCATACGGCGGCGCCGTTATTCTCGCGGCTGATTAATAATTGTTAAAGCCAATAGGCCAATAAGGCATCGACGGACCGATGATGTCCGTCGAGCGGCCATCTGTCGGGCGCCGGAATCGATGACGTTTCTCTCGTTCATTACGCGTGTCGTGCGAAACTTCGGCTATCAATGTTTATTATCGGCGACAAGGTTGCTCCGGTTGTTCTCTTAGATCCCGCTTGGGACAGGCGTTGCTTCTGACGAGGGCTTTCGGAATCACCGGTGCGAAAATCTCGGTAAAGGAACGACGGAAGCGTTAAACGGGAACGAGGCGCAGTAACTATCGGACGGGACTCGATCGGCGGCGATTAAACGCCACCGCGCGAAATTCACGGCGGGTGTTACCTTGAGAGAAGCCCATGACGAAGACGAGGTAAATGGAGACGAAACGGAGGAGATCGCCCGTGATCATCCTGTAAATCATCACGACGAAGGGCCCGACCGTTTTGAAGCCCCTGCAGAAGAACAAAAAGTACGGCGCCGTCGTCAGCATCACCACGACCGCCAGCATGTCTTCGACTTCGTCAGCGCAGGCTAATCTCAGAAACGGAAACGAGAGCAAGATGCAGCACGAGAAGAGAAACATGACGCGCGACGGCGCCGTCATCTGAAAGTCCATCACGTTCGCATTAGCACGTGTTACGAATTACGAGGGATTCGAAGAGCTCGGCAGAATTCACGTACACGCTTGCCTCGTGGCTCGTCTATCCATGTTTTTACAGAGAGAAACGCTATACTACTGATAGCTGGTAGCTGATCTTACTAGATTCTCGATGAACATGTTGAGACCTAAGAATCTCGCCTCCCGCAGCGCAGCTAGAATATAAAGCACCGCGCCAACCTCCATCACCACTTCCGCAGTCAGGCGAATCTTCGCGTTTATCGTTGTCAGTTGCATCAGCCTGCACTCCTCCGTAAGATCGTCCCACCTGCATTCAGCGAACGCGCACACCGTCGTGAAAAAAGAAAAGCAACGTCGCGATGGGAAGTACACCGAGAGAAAGAGGTTGACATTTTGCGAGGGAAGTGTTTCTTCTGACATATTTTCCCTCGATATTTATCGGTCAGAAGAAAGTTCGGCTGTGACGACGGAATGCGTATTTCTGCAAAATACACCTAAGTTTTCTTATATATTATTATTGGTTTGTTTGCTAGGAATCCAATTTTATTTCGCTGTATTTAAATGAACATTTATTTCTGTGAAGTGAACTTTATATTTTACAAATAAATCTTCTAGTCTTTTCCTCAGTGTATCAGTGGACATACATGTACACGGGGTGTTGTATTAATATATCGAACAGTTGCCGCTGCAAAGGCACTTATGAGAGAGTGAGACAGTGCAACCCGAGTTCACGCGGCGCGCTCTCACTCTCTCATACGTGCCTTTGCAGCGACAACCCGACATACCGTTCAGTGTGTTGACGCAACACACCGTAAACCTATCCCGAAATTTGCAAATCCGTCGGATGTTAAAGTACATCCCAAAACTTATATGGAAAAGGGAATCGTGACTCATATTTATTATTATGTGTTACCTCTTCGTGCTCGGGTTTATTTTTAAACAAACGCATGCGGTATCTCTAAAAATAAAAATGCTTTTCTCGCGCGTCCATTTAAATCATCTCAATACAGCAAATATAGCAATATAGCAAAATAATATTAAATTTCTGAAATAAAAACTGAGTTTCAAGGGATTAATAATGATATTACGTTGGCGTTAATAATATTCCTCGAGCGATACTCTTATTTATCCTTACGCCAGTTACAACGTACCAGTCGTCATCGTTGGATTTTGATAATTCGACGGTGCTGATAATTGTCTCCTCGGTCGAGTTCGCATCGTCCATAACACTTTCGTTGTATGCATACGTCAAGTAGTCCGACTCATTGTTAGGTTTACTAGTATACCACAGTGCACGAATGGTGGCCTCGTCAGGGGCACTCAGGATGGCCTCGTTGTCGCTCAGCGATAAAAGAAAAATGCTTTTCAGGGCCGACGTTATGTTTGACGTCACTTGCAGTTGGATCTTTTCTAGAGACTCCTGTGTCACGTTTAATGATGACTTGAAGTTCGAGGTAAAAGCCGCGGCGAAGCTATTCGTAACCAAGTCCGACAGGTCGGAACTTTGAAAAGATTTGAGAATTGCCAATTCTACCGACGTTATGTTCGTTGAATTCGTCTTCGTGTCATTTACGTTTTCGGTCTCCTGTGTCAACGGGCCAGGGCGAAGGGTGAAGCTAATCAGCGACAGCACGAAGTAGAAGCAGAAGAGGAAGAATTGACGGTAGAATCTAAAAATTTTCGATGTCACAATGCTCCTTTCTCAGCATATAAAATGTAATTAATTCATAATAATGCTCCGCATTTTTCATTCATCCATCCGATAAATTATCTATCCTCTGTAAATATACGAGGGTTGATCCAGAAATAAGGTTCCCATCAATTTTACAAATAGACAACGACGATGAAGTCAAAGAAGAGGTGAAACGCTTCCTCAACGGGTTGGCGGCGGAGTTCTACGACATTGGGATACAGAAATTGGAGCACCGTCTACAAAAATGCGTAGAAAAAGATGGCGATTATGTAGAAAAATAGAGCAAAGTTTCATCTTTCCAACGATGTAAATTTCTATGAGAATAAACAATGTTGTCTATTTGTAAAATTGATGGGAACCTTATTTCTGGTTCAACCCTCGTATTTATATTTTTCGTTCACAGACATACGAAATAGAGGTAGGAGATATCTTTTTGTATACACACCGAAACTTAACGAAAGTGTTCCACTTTGCGTTCAAGAGATCGACCAACGTACCTTCCAACAGCTCTAAATGCTCATCTTTGTCCTAAAATAAACACAATAATCACAATAAACTTTCTGATTATCGAATAATTAGTCGAAAGTAATCAAATGACACGGCTTGCTCACCCCAAAAACAACCAAGTTTAAGGCGGAGTTTTTGTTGATGGCCCCCGTGGTATTGTCGATCGTGTCTATTTGGGACAACGGATAAGCTGCACAAGTTATACTACCGATCTGCCAGTATATCTCTCTCTCGATGTTGAGAATGTGAAAGAACATCTCGACCCTAGCCAGCTTTGCTGCCAAAGTCAGCGGAGTCAAATGTTGGACATTTCTTATGGCCAGCGAGGATCCCACTTCGTACGCCATGTCGAATGCAGCCTGTAAAATTATATCGCATATTACGAAGAAAGCTGCAAATGTAACGCGCATTCTTAACATTGTTTATTATAACGTATACTTTGGCAAGTTTTCTAAATAAGTCTCGCGATGTTTGCTTCTCGACAGTTATCACAGATTATATATGAAAATTATTGTTTAATATCTAATAAACTATTTCTAAATTTCTTCGAGTGAGAGAATAAAAACAGAGAGAAAAGAATCACTCGAGAAGCGGAATGACAGCCGAGTCACTCGAATGATTTTTAAATTATACAGAGTGAATTCGTCGTGTGAATATTTCCACTCAAAACTGAAGATGGTATAATCTTCAATTAAGTATAAGTAAAGATCTGTGTACTTATTCTATAACTTTTAACATGTCGTCACGTAGACATATGTAAGAAAAACTGCGCGACAACAACGTAACGATAACGATCGTAATAATAACGATATTATCGTTGCACATAAGAGTTGCAAAATAAGCTTATCTTATACACCACAGAAAGTAGAAATAAGAGATTGCTGAGATGTTAAGACGTTGAAATGTAAATATCTAGGTTGGTTTTTCTATGTTAGTTGTTCATGTTGCTACGACATAAATAGTTTAGCGTATTACACGCGTATTACACTTACCATTTTCTCGTATATAACTAGCATATGCAAAACCGTGTTGCCATTCGTGTCCTGCTTGTCAGGATCCGCGCCTCTGGCGAGCATAAGCCTGTAGCACTCTTCTTGTCCCAGACACGCGGCGAAGCTCAACGGATACTCGCCCCAATATACGTATCTGCGAGTATGATTATGAAATAGATTGCGCCAGAGACTTTTATCGAATTAGCTCATATTGAACTGGATTATGTTCCTGACAGAGTAATCAACAGAATTACGGTTGACAGGGGTCATTAAGATCTCTGATGGATGAGCTCATTTACGATTAACGTCGAGAAATTAAGAGGACGCCAAAGTAGACGACGAATTCTGGTGAAAAAACGTCAATAAATAAATAAATAAATAAATATATATATATATATATATATATATTCAGAGAAAGAAAGAGAGAGAAAAAGAAAGAAATGCAACTAAAAGTGTCGATAACGTTATAATTTATTACCGACAATACCGATTTCATGAAGTTAACGAAGACTGTAAAGTAAAAAATGAATAAGTAATCAATCGCAACTATCAACCTGCGTGACTCTCATCAGTCATTTCTTACTGATTGAAGTGGAAACGCATTGTAACGTACGAAATTACCCGTTGTAATCAGTCTCCGGTGCGACGCATATCCATTCGTGGTCCACACTATCATATCTCGACGCTTTCTGGTCTTCCGGACACATGAAATTACCGAAGCATCTCTCATGAACATCCGCACCGCTGTCGAGGAGGTATTTCACCATCGCCGGATCCTCGTTAACGATCGCGATATGCAACACGTTTTCTCCTAAGTGGTAAGCGGATCGTTGCAAAGTCAAATCGAATAATCGTCGAGAGATGCATGCATATTACGCGTCTCGTGACGTCCGCAAAGATTTACCGTAATATTCGTCGCTTAGGTAAATGTCGTTTATAAGGTTCGGATAAAAGCGTAGCAATCTTTTCGCCAGATCCGCGTGGAGAGCTGTGGCGTTTAACATGCATAAGTGCAAGATAGTTTCACCGACAGCGCCTCTATCGCTCAGATTCCAGCAGACCAATCTGTACTTGCTTTTGTCTGTCAGGAAATAGCAATCTTTCATTCGTCGATTGAATTATGATATGTAATTTTATGTATAAGAATTCTTAGAAATAACTATAATTATATGAAGTAGTTGTGTGGCTAAATAATGGATTTTCGGCGGTGGCATCAAGAAGGTCTCTCGTAAATTAACTAAACATCGCGGACAAAATTATTCTTCTATAAATTTATTCTTCTATAAATTTATTTAACTATTTAAATAATAAATGTTATGTTGAAATTAGAATAAATACATGTGCAATATGACAAATATAAAAATATTACTCATTTTTTATTTTCTTGTCAATGCATTATTTATGCGTCAATTAATCTTAATAAAGATACATGTGTAACAGGAGAGATACATATATCTCGAATATTATAAATAATAAACTTTATACTGCTGTATATAGTTGTAAAACAAAACGATCGATAATTATAAAATTTGGATACAATATGTGCATACTAGTCTTTAATATCTCATTATAATTTCTCATTAAAATTCTAAATATAATTTAAAGAGGAAATTAAAAATAGAAATTAAAAATGTCACGCTAACCTCTCAAGGAGTACATATAAAGATACATATAATATATATAAAAAGTGCAAATTTTAGTTAGAAAAATCCCAATCCGTGAATAGTTAATCTTCTTTTAATCGCAATTACATAATATTTCAATTTATATAAAGTGCAAATTTCAATGAGTTTCTAAAAAAATTCATTTCAAAAATTCATTCATTCGCCGCGACATAACCACTTTAAAGAATTTTATCATGCGCTACCTATTTTAGTTTCGTCAACGTCTTCGTCACCCATATCCTTATCTATGTCGTAATCCGCCGGATTTTCCATGGCTTTTAACTGTGGCAGCTGTGTACAACGTGAGAAAAACTCTTTTAAAACGCTGATATTGAGATCAGTATGAGCGAAGAGCCGATCGTGTACCATTTTGTGTCGCGGGCGATCTTTATTTCGTAGGAGAACCAGTTTCTCTATTGGTATCCACTTGCCCTTTCCTTTATTATACAAGTAAGGCTCAACCTTTGTTCTCACCGCGTGATCCAACTCCGCGAACTGCTTCGTTTGCGTGGCTCTTTTCATCATGTCTACGAATAAACCACCGCCTGTAACGGCGTAGTAAATGAATAGCAATAATTTATGTCTCATTAACATCTCATTATCATGGAGAAGCTAATAGAGCACGCAATAGCAGAATGCAGGAAAAAGTTGCAATATCTTAAAAAAGAGAAAGAAGGAACTTAAAAGTCCGATATGTAACATTCTGTTAATTTCTCAAATTATAGGACGTATCTTTAAAAATATTTAAACTAATCTCTCTTATCTATGTCGTTTAATAGAACGTTTTTGAAGCTATATTTTTGGAGCTAATTATCCAATGATTTGAAAGTTTACTTAACTTAAAAAAAATTGAATTTTCATCCATTCTCTCATTTTTTATAATAAATTCTTTAATTTTTTTCTATTGGATTCACGTTTTCACCCGTGAAATAATCACGTGAGGTTATTTAGACCCCCCCCCCAATTAAAAGTCACTATTATTAACAAAATATAGCATATTATCGATTCCCCTATAATTTATCATTATTTAAATGCATTGTAAATATAGATTTGCACGTTACTTTTTGACAAAAATCAGGAGACCGTCAAACAAATATTTAAGAAACGGAATAAGCACATCGAGTGCTTCGTGATTATTTGTGTAAAAAAAAACGGTAAGTTTACTATTCCCAGGTTAAACGAAACACTATAAAACACCATTACTTGATATTCTCCCGTTAAAGTAATGTCAAGTGTTCGAAACGAGAAACGGGGGACTCAATCGGGTGGATAGAAAATTAATGAACTTGACATGAGCGAGAAGAGAGCCTCCGCTTGAAGATCGGGCGAATTCCCAAAGTCAAGCGTCACACGACGTAGGAGCCCGAGACGACGAGGATTCGCGCGAGCGTCGTCGCGCGCGCGTGGTGGTATTAAAATTAAATCGCGAACGCGCGGCACGTGGACCCGTTGCGTCATTCGCGACTGCAAGTATTTGGATCGTCGAGTGCTCGGCCCGCCGTTAGCACTTCAATCACACTCCGGAATCCTAGATTGTGACTCACGGACAATAATACGGCCCGGCGGCGGAGGAGGCAACACCCCATCCCCACGATGGATCGCAGGGTTCTGCCCCCGGTCCGTTCGATTAACGTTCATTTTGCGTGATGCGCGGACGCGCAACACATCCCGTGACGGCATTCCTATTTTCGCATTCGATCGAAAAGTGCACTCGCCCGACTAAAAACAACCAGCGCGGTGTTACACCGCGCGGTCACGTTGCGACGTAAGCCGCCAATTAGACGTAACGTGACAACAACCCATGATGTCGTGATGTCAGAGCGCGCAGATGTTTTACGAGATAAAGGAGTCTGACGAGAAGACGCCGAAAATCGCGCCGGCGGCGCCTGCCCGACGTGTTTGCTCCAATTTTTTTTTTTCCTTCTCCTCTCGTCTCTTCCTTCCCGCGCAATTACGCCGTTGCGCAATCGGTTATCGTCGCGATGATGGTCTATTCGGCTGATTATGATTCTCATTGATACACACTGTACAACAGCCAGCGCTGTACGTACGCTGCATCATTACCGACGTAGAGAAAGGGATTTCTTTGGATTTAATGAGGTTTCTTCGATTGAAACTAATTTGTCTTTTGGCGAACAGACGAATGTTTGCTTCGACAAACAGAATTGCTTGCTTACCTTTAGCAATAAATATCCTTGCGTCAGATAACATTTTTTTTTGTATTTTCATTCCAATATTATAATGATTGTCACAAGCAATGAATTATTCAGAATTAACCACGTTAGAAAAATACTTAAAGAACTTCTTTCGTTGAAACAAACGAAACAATATTTAATAAGAAGATAATAATAACAAGGAGATACATTGTTTTTTTACAATATTTAGTAAGGAACAATATTTAATAAGGAGATAATAATAACAAGGAGATACATTGTTTTTTTATTGAAAACGAAATATTATTTTCTTTAAATAGTACTGTTCTTCTTTTTTTTCTTATCGAACAACAGTTATTTATTCTAATGAGACATTTTCGTTCAAACAAAATGATATTATTTGATATTAAATTGTGTTGTTTATATTAAACAAGCCCAAGTTAAATAAACACGTGTACTAAATATAAAGATACTTTTTTCTCTGTGTACATCAAAAGTTGGATAATTTTTAGCCTTGCTATATACACATGAAGTCAACATCGTTATAATGAGAATTATTCTAACTCTATTAACATTATAAGAGTTAAATAAAAGAATTATTTATGACGTTAATCATATCAGTTACGTACAAGACAGGAAATCGTATAATTTTCTTTGGAGAAAATAATACAATATATATAACGCCGACTGTATATCTTTGAATAAAATTGTATTTAATTAATTAGATGTGAGAAACTGGCTCGTGGGTTTTTAATTGATCAATATTTATCGTCCATTATTTAATTCACTGCAGACATTTAATTCATGCGACACGTTTCACATTGTAGAACCCCCTACTGTTTTGCAGTTCGGAAAATCGTGATTCTTCCTCATTAACCGATGAGAACTGAATGCTAAATCGTGTCAAGTTCAATCGGAATCTGAACTGAGTTAAGTGTACTTTTGATTTGGAAGTTGAGGAATCGTTTACTCCCAAAAAATGCTTCATTCGCGGTCTTTTGCATTACAATTTTTCGAAACTGCCATATAATCGGCGAAGAAAAAAAAAAATATATATATATATAAATCGCACCTTGGAAAAATATTTTCCTATATAATCTGTATCCAGAAAAAAAAAGAAAATAGAAAAAAAGAAGAGAAAATGAAAAAGTAAACAAATAAAAACGTCAAACGTGAGTTTTTTATCTGCGAGGATTCACGCTTCGGCGTTAACCTAATTTATGGCGTCCGTGCTCGACGGCAAGCGACGAATTATTAGCTGTAACTTCGATCCGAGTGGCACGTTGCGGTGCCCACAACGCCATCTTGCACTCTCTTGTGCAAATGTTGGGACAATCGCTGGCGCAAGTCTGCAGGCAGCGGCCGTAGCGTAGCGTCAGTAGCTAGACGTGGCACAGTGCGGCTCGACGCAGGTCATGGCGCAGTGGAAGCAGGAGTCAATATTGAGCCTCATCAACGCGTACCGCTCGCGAAGATTTCTCTGGGATCACACCGCGGCCGAGTACACTGACCGGATAAAAAGGATCGACGCGTGGAAGGATATTGCCGATGAGGTGAGAGACCAGATGATTCTCACTTTTATAAACATAGCGACTCGCCGGGGGAGCTGCGCATGTTTGTACTTGTTTCATTTCTATTAATCTGTGAATAATAATGATAATGCTGATAATGATAATAATAGTAATGACAACAGCTTTATTGAATACGCGTGTGTGAAGGCGATGTTACATGACGCACACATTGTACTGAAAGAACGGGACGCGAAAGACGAGATGACAGCGTTGCTATACCTGCCTTACTTGGCGCGAATACGGTTGGGACAGACGATACGTCGGGACGGGATCGAGAAGTAACGGGTTACCTGCGGTGGTAACCGCAATCGTTACTTTGATCGTTATCTTTGCGCGTGTAAAATATATGCACGTGACAGATAGACGACGGCAGATCGTTGAAAGAAAAGGAAAGGGAATTATTTAAATTTCTTTAGCGAAAGAAGTGGCAGGAATTATGGCGGTTCGTTATTTCTTGAATAATAATGACGTTAGTTACTGTTTCCGATCGGTAACGATTACAAGTCACTTTGTCGGAAAGTTGAAGCTTACTTATCGAGTTAATTTTGCGAAAACTTGGAAAAAGTCACTTCTTACTAATATAGGAGAACGGTGATTTTTCAAATTGATTTACTGTCTAATCGAGTTACCGTGATAACGAATCGATGATTCGGCTACGAAAGAAGAAATAATTTCCCTTCTCCCTTCTTTTCGTCTTTGTACTTCACTCGCGACGCGATCTATATAGTTTGGACGCGCCATGCCAGAGATATTTGGCCGCAGCGAAAAATACTCGCGCGTCTTCTGAATATATTCCAGACGAAGTGCGACGGTACGTCCAACATTTGCGCAAGTTCTTGCGCAATGACGTAAACCAAGCGCGCGCGGAAGCGATTATCGCGGTTTAGAAGCGAAGTAATCTTATTTCACAGGCGTGCGCGCACGCGCGAGAATCTTATTATTAATTTGTCCACGTCAGCCGCACGTGTTGTTATATTTTACCCGCGTGATGATCGAAATATAATTCGTTCTCATCGAGATGCGTCTTGTATTTCTTCCTTTTGCTTTGCGATCGAAGAAGGGAAACGCAAACGCCTTATCGCGATGTGGCATATGTTGCATTCAGATCGGCTTTGACGTGATGACGGTGGAGAGAAAACTGAAGAGCCTGAAAACTCATTTCATGTCGGTTCACAAAGCGTACTTGAAGAGGCGGCTCAAGGGCGAATTGAACTCTGGCAGTGTCGTCAAGCCCAAGTGGTTCGCTTACGAGGCCTTGACTTTTCTGATTAAAGGACGCGCGCCGCGAGTTAACCGCGAGCAACCGATTGTGGAGAAGCAGGTGCGCTCAATTCTAACAAAGATACTGCTGTTAGCAAGCCCCTGTCGCTTGCATCACTTTGTGTACATCGATGTACATTGTAGTCGGTATATATAATTGCCCACACAGCGGAAATATCCTAAATACGTCAGAAATATCTTAGAGATGTCGCGATATCTTTATAAGGATATCCTTACGTTGCATTTGGGACATTTCTGCTCGGTGAGTACGATTAAATCTGACATGGGAGAAAAGAATTTTGCAATAGTAATACATGGGCATCTGACGATTCAAGGTATAACTTCGTGTGTAAGTAGAACAGTTTAAGCTCAACAGGAAAAGTCATGTGCCGTTTTGTAAATTTCGCAATAGTTATTGTGGAGTTAATTAAACGATATAAAGAACGCATATAGAAAGCGATAAGACGGACTCTGTGGGAATTTCTTAAGACTGTCTAAAGGCTTCCAGTTTATAAGGAAGATATCTCACCTCTTAGGATTTCCCAGCAACGTTGAAAATGACAACTGATAGCGAGAGGGGTATTTGATTTTGGCACACGGCCCTGTGTCATATGTCATTTTTTACTACATTGTTTCGTTTCTCGCTATCAGCTGATATCCGTCCTACTGAGTAAATACTCAGTTGCTAAACTTTAAGTAGCAAAACATCTTTGTTACAAAATAGAAGCCATCTGTCTTTAGATATGCCTACACTTTTCGAGAAACTTCGTAATTTAGTTGCGAAGTTTTTTTTTCTACATAACCAAGTTGAATGAAAATCAATTAAAACCAAATTGATATTATATTTAACGTATAGTTATGAAAAGACTTTCTGAATTCATGAAGCTGTAGTGGATAATACCAGCGTTGGACCGTCAAACAGATTAGCTTTCCTTCCGGTGAATATTCGATTTCGGATGTGTGTTTTGGCACTTCATCTTTATCCAACTATTGTGCCGAGTGCTTGCGATTGTCGAGAAGAATCCATTTTTCTCACGTTACAATACGATATGTAGAAATGATTCGTCTTCACGCCTTATGAAAGGCAAGTTTCGGGACGATTTCTCTTTTGATGCTTGTTTCGTTTATGCGGAACCTATCTATCCAGTTTTTTTTACTATTTATTTCAAACGGTTCAATATTGTTGGAATAGCAACACCAAACTTGGCTGCTAATTCACGCATAGTTTGAAATGTATCCGCTTCCATCATAGCTTTCAGCTTATCATTATTTACCTTGGTTCCAAGTCGCTCACGTGACTTATTTTCAAGATTAAAATCGTCAGAACGGAACTTCTCGAACCACCGACGTACTGTGCGTTCATTAGCCACGTCAAACACGTCGTTGATATTTCAAGCTGTCTGCGCTGCATTGGTTCCACGACGGAACTCGTATTCGAAAATAACATGAATTTTTTACTTATCCGTGCTTTCACAAAAATTGATCTGAAAAAGACAATCCGAAAGATAATCACAAACCAAAACTTTGAAATAATGATGGTGTGTACCTTCACAATAAAAAAGAAAACGAAGAACTGTCAGAGTGAAATATCAGAGATATCGAGTCTCAAACTTAGTACTTAAGAAAATCAGACATTTCATATTTAATAATATAAGACGGAAAAATATTAAATTTCATATTTGTTCTTTGATTTTATAGAAAATATAAAACATCATAACTGTTTTATAACTAACAACAGTGATATTATGAAAACGATGAAAGATTATACATTTTAATATAAAATTCTTAAATTTACAATCAAAAACGCTATTACTTTTGAGAACATTTTAATAATATATATCGTCCATCTTACCGCTTTCTACCGTGCGTTTATTAATTCATATTGTTAAGTTAATTCTTTAATAACTACAGCGAAATCTGCAGAATGATAAATGATATCTTCGTTCTGTTTGATTCATTCTACCTGCATATGAGCGTTATGTCTTGAATCGGTAGACATGTATATCAATGTAATACAAGGTGTGCCGAAAATCGTAGTACAATCGAAAAGGAGTCCAAAAGAGTCCTGGGCACTTTATGTATTATGTATGTATTATGGAACTGTTTAAAATGGATTTCGATTGGAATAATTCTGTTTTCCCTAGAAAACATAATAGAAATCTAAGAAAGAATTGAGCGATTTCGGAATCCATTCCGAACAATTCCATAATACGTGCCCAGATAACTCATTGATGACTCATCAGCTGGCATTGGCTATGTTATGTAAACAAACTATCATTATTCAATAATCGCCACGTCGATCAAGGCAAAATATTCAAATTCTAATTTGATGTCGTATTATAGAATTAGAAATGGAGTAAAATTACTTTTCATTCATTTTTAATGTATAGTGAACTATTTGTTACTACTTTAAATTACTTCATATGAGGCTTCGTTATCGAGAAAATTGAATTTGGAAATTCGTCACAAGGAAATCTACAATATCTTTCTTTTATTTATGATGATGATGATTTATTATGGTGATTATTATGGTGATTTTTTAAATATATTAAAAATGTAGGCCAGAATATAGGACATATTTTTTTATTTAAAAAAACGATTCTTTTCTTCGTGAATAAATAGTGTAAAACATTTTTTATGATCAAATATAAGATTATTTTATGTAGAATCCAAATACACACACACACACACATAATAGAAATATATAAAAAAAAATTATTTTTCAAGAATTAGCTAGAAACATGCTATAAGTTAAATTGTTGGTACAGCAAGAATAATAGCAGACTGATTGTTTCTTAACATTGATAAGTGATACATATTTACAAACATGGACAGAAAGAGTGATGTAGCGTTCAGTGTAGCACGAGTGGTACTGCTAATATCAAGTTCTCTTCGCGTGCTCAACGAATTTACAAATTCAATTTTCTCGAAAACGAATCCTCGTATAAAACAATTTCAACCTACATTTTAAATTTCAATCTATGTTTACTTTTACATGAGAAATCATTCTCTTTCGATTGCACTTGTAATTTTCTGTACTGTTGTAATTTTTAGTACATCTTACATATAATGTAATAATAATATATGTAAGAGTATAATATATCCAAAAATAGGTAGCAATAATAATAATCTATTCTTTTAATTATAGTAACACCATTTATACCAATATATATATATACATATATCTTTCTTTTAGAATCCTGTGCCTGTCTCTAATTGGAAACCGGAGGTACGTCTCCATTCTTCTCGCATTACAGCGAGGTCAATATCATAGATTATAAATTGTTGACGACACAGCGTTCCCGTTAGTATTGCGTAACGTTCCACGAAGCGCCCCAGACCTCGTTCATCACACGTTATCTCGCTCTGCGCGTTCTCCGTCGCGGAATTTCGGTTTACGAGCTGTTTTGTAGGACGCCCGGTCCCCTCAGTCGCAGCGTCACAACTTTTCTCCCATGATTTCAGGAGATTTCGACATGCCGCGACGAATTCACGGTTTTTGCCGAGCACGTAGCCATTCGGCTGAAGCACATAACTGACGAGCGTGCGAGGCTTGTCGCGCAGCATCAGATAAACAATATTCTGTTCGAGGCCGAGATGGGAAAGTACAACATGCACACCTACAATACGATGATGGAGAACCTGGACGAGCCCTCGACGTCCCATGAAGAGAAAGTGATAATGAGTATGTCCTAAGTGATCTAATTTCACACACACTGATTGCCGATTATCATCTCGTAGCGCGAGAAGAATTCTCTATTCCATGCGAGTTAAGTTGGATAATTTTCGTTGATTTTTTTGTTAAATAATGTAATAGATATTAATAAAAATAAGTGTTGAAGTAACGTGCCGATTAACAAAATGCCGTCGGGAAGGAAAATTTGTGACGGCAGCCGACATATCAAATCTATCCCATTGTGAGCGCGACCACCCGCTGAACGCTCGCTGATTTTCAATAAATTCTTCTGCGAAGCGTCCGTCTCACGTTGCTCGTAAATACTTCATTCGGCTTTAGAACGTGACCGTGTTACGACGACAATAATTTCTCGTTACTTGACGGGATGATTATACGACGAAAGTTACGATTCCCGATGAAAGATCTTCCAAAGGCCGAAAGAACGTTTGGCGTGTCGGCTGAATGCGCTCGGCCCGGCCAATGGCTCTATTTATGTGCCTTACGTTTCGCCGGCGTGTCGTATCCTTCCTCGTAACAGCCGCGAAAGCCGCATCAAAAGCCAGTTTTTGACGGGCGCAGCCAACATGCTGACAACACGAAACGTGCGTCAGAAAATTGTACGGCGGCAGGACGTGCCATTTTCAGATCTCCGACGCTCGCTTTCCCCCTCGCTCGTTGTGTTCTCCGCTTTCGCGAGTGAGTATGCGAATCGAGGCGAAATGATAACAAATCGATGATGAATTAATGAGAACAATTAGCAGTCGTCACCGCCATTCAAACACCACCGATAAGGAATCGCTACGCCGCAAAGACCGGAGGTTCCCATTTGTGACGTCGACAGGTTTGTCATTTTTCCTCTCAAACGATCGTTTCAGATTTAACCATCGGCTTGCGTTCTGAATAAACTTTATTGAGCATGAAAGCTACTTGACAATTGTATGCGCTCTGTTGAATAGTTTCATCAACTGATATCTGATGTATTGATTTTTGTACTTTTCCGTTTGATTTCGAGACATTGTAATGCACATTTAACAGAGTTAGTACTCGATCGGAAAAACGTTCGTTTAAATGTATGCAACGAAGGTCATTTTAATTAAACGATTGTTACTGTTCAATAGAAAACAGCGTGTCCCTGTTGAAAATTTCCAGGCGGACTGTCGCAGAAATCCAAAGGAACTAATGTGAATTCAATCGTAACGAAGAATTGTAAGAAGGATTGTTACTTAGAATCTGGTTTTTTGCGTAAATCTTCAGAGGCAATTATGAGATTCCCTATGTGGATTCTCACCTGGTTCTTCTTTTTTCAACAGGGATGTCCTTCATAAGTCACCTCAGTTTTGCTCTTTTAATTAAATTTACTTGCGTTGCGTTCAATCAATTTCGTCGATTGTAATTTTATGACTCGCTGATTATATAAACATTAAATTATGAAGCGTCGTGTAATTATTTCACTCACCTTTCAAATCGACTAACTTATAAATCATGATGGACGACGTGTCCGTTTGTTTTTTCACACCGCTGGTGACGTTGCTCTCGGTATTACCCATTTTTTCGTTTTACAATACTCTCGCCGTTCGAATGTATAATATTAATGTTTATATTCGTACAGCCGAGGGGATTTTTCGCGCATAGCGAGCGCGACACGGAATGTACGACTGATGTTCGTTGACATTTAGAAGCGCGTTTGCAGAAGCTCGGTTGCCATAGGATACCGTAGACGATTATCGATTAAGCAAACAAACACGGCCCGGACGAGATTCATGTCCGACCGATTCTCAACTTGCACGTCGGCGGTTATTTCTGCCTAATCGGTCCACAATCGTGGCGTTCGTTCTTATCGCGAACGTAGGACCGACGGTCCCGGAACTCAACTCGAAATAGAAAACCACAGAGCGATCCGCAAATTCAGCGGCGGAAGGAATTAATTATCAGGTTCGTTCGGTAAATTCGGTAGGAAATCCTGTGTTCTTGCGGCTGTTAATAAGATCCTGTGCCTAATCCGCAGAGCCAGAATCATGATGCAATCATCTTGATAGCTTAATGGCAAACACGGTCTTATCGCAGCTGCGACGATTCATGAATCTGCCGGAATGTGTATACGTTGTATTAAAAGAAAGAACAAATAATAATACGTTGTATCGAAAGAAGGAGAAGAAGGAACATAGTACATTAGCGTTTTCATGATTATTTAAGAGCGTTTCACTCATCGTGCGGCAGGCATATATAATCCCAAGAAATAGATAATCGAAAATTAAATACCGGCAAAGAATTTCCCGAAATATCGAAAGCGATTATTCCGAAAGACCGTAATCTCGAAAACTGAATATCGGGACAATTTCCCGAAATATTGGAAGAATTTATCACCGTGAGACAACAGTAGCACGATTCATTGGAGCAATGTTGACGATAAATTGTGACCCAATATTGGCTCGCGCTTGTAAAACAGACGCCTTGCATTTTATAGCCAATATTGAATTCAGAATATTGGAATGCCAACATATATGTATTATATGTGTGTGTGTATTTCATATTCAACCAATATTAATAAATTATTGGTAGAAAGGATAAACGAATGGAGCTTCGGAGAACTATGACAGAGATTTATGACGCTTTACAGAACAACGTTTTCATAGGGTATGAAAAAGACGTTGTGCAAGACGCTACATGGAACATCCGGGAAAAATGTTACTTTGTACGTTCGCGTGGCTTCGATTTCGAACGATGGCTGGTCACTTCATCCACTTCTTAACTGTTGTTGCATTATCTCGATGACCGGGGCAGCTAGCAATGATTCCAGTGACTTTGACGACGCCTCTGTGATTTATGTAATGTATCCTTATATAACGTATCCTTATTACGCTTAGAACGTGTAATAACACATTTACTGGCAGACATTAAAAACATATGCAACAACATTTGATATACGCGACGGATATTAACATAATATACGTATCGGCAAACCATTTATAAATTAAAAGAAATAGACATAATAGACAGATATAATAAATATAATGTTGCGCTTATATGCTGCAGTGTGTAAACCTGTACGTACCAAAAATATCATAGATACCAATCAAAATAAGGATTTAAAGAAATATTAGCAACATAATCTGCAATATTGGCAAAAACTTGCGTTTTAATTACTATCTAATATTATATATATGAAAGCCATTGTCGAATGGTAAGGCATCCGTGGCGCCGAGTACACAATCATGCTGCTCAATATTGGCAATTCATTCGCATTTGCAACTAATATTGACTGTATATTGAGCTATATCGGTCCAATGTACCTCTCCAATGTATGCCAATATAACCAATGTTGAGTCCAAGTAACGCCAATGAAGTGTGCTACCAGGGCCCCAATAGAAGAAAAGAGAGCAATGTGAATTAAGGTCGACAGATTTATAAGTCACGGTAAGAGTCGTTTGTCTCGCGTGTCGTCGCGCGGGTCATCGTGATTGTTCTCGTATAACTGATCGGTATCAGAGAACGCGAAGTTTACAAGGGAGAGAAAGACCGTCTCGAGTCTATACAGTGTATAAAGACGTTCGACGTCGTTTAGACGCGCTTTTAATCCTCCGTGTCATAACAGAGACTTTGGTCATTCGGGACGGACGATTTCGGTGAGTGGTCGAGAAATATTGTCGGATAATTCATTCGAATGTTCTCATTAACTAAAAATATCTCACACGGTGTGTTTTCATATATTCCGCGGATTCGAATCGCACGTGTAACTCTTTCTCTCTCTCTCTCTCTCTTTCTCTGTTTGGTCTCGGACGAACGCTTGGCGCGAATTTCGCCGGGACGAATAATTCACGCACATACCTAAGCGATGACCGCGCTTGAATTTAGAACGGAATATTTTTCGGCGGCAATGCCGCAATTGATCTTGAGCCGTTAAGCGGTTATAAATACACTTATGACCGTAGCCGCATTTACACCGGTAAATGAGAACCGGCCGGCGAACGCACATAATACCTTGATCTCGCCCTGCGCAAGCAGGAAATTAGATTCTATTATTGCGTCGACGGTCTAGGACAGTTTTGCGAGCGGGTTTTCCCTCCGGTCCAATAAACGCGCTCCGTCGTCGAGCTCGATCTATGGCCAAGGAAGTTCTCGCTGTTTTGTAAACGTCCATAGATGACATAATTCTTCTTTAAATCATGTGTCTCGCACGTGAAAAATGAATAAAATTCGTTTAACGGAAGATACGTCGCTTTGAAAAATGTTTAGTATTTGACCGTTTGCTGCTTTCGCGATTATTTGGAAGGAGGAAAAGGATATATTTTATTTTGCAAAATATTTGCAGGTGAGTTTCGTACAACTTATTGTTTGAAATAGGTGTGTGATTGGGGGAGAAAAACATAAATTAAATATGAAAAAAAAATACTCGCGATGAGTAATCCGCGAGCAGGCCCCGGAGGGATTCGAACCCTCGATCTCCTGTTTACTAGACAGGCGCTTTAACCAACTAAGCCACGGCGCCCAGATACTTGGTCTTTCATAAAGAAGTAATATAACGTTCACTAACACACCTATCAAATAATTCAATAACTACAAGATCATTTCTTACTTATATATAAGTAAAATATTCAATAATTTGCCGCGAGAAAAAAGTCTATTGTCTTGTTATCGCGTTAAATAAATGTTTAGATAAATACGCTCGTGATTTGTAAACGACAGCTGTGGAGAAAGGATATCGAAAATCGTGTCAAATTTTTAGCAAATTTAAGCACAATAAAATATGAATTACGCTCGCGAGAGTGATTCGCGTAAATGTGCGAGCGGAACGGCGTGAACAACAGAGTATAGTAATCTTCTCGGTAAGAACGATTAAGGTGCATACACACCTAGCAAATGAACAATGAACAAACTTGTTGCGAATGCAAACTTGTTGCATTTCGAAAAACACGCATGTTGCGGCAAGTCTGTACGTTTCGGACCGATTTGTTCGTGAGGTAGGTTTATCAGATGGCTTTAAGGAAAGTTTGCGACGGATACATTAAGCGCTCACTGTTCGTTCGTTCGTTCGCCAGGTGCATACGCACCTTTATCTGAACGACGCGAGCGCGTGCCACATATTCAAAATTTATGGATACTCGAAAAACGAGCATCACGCCCTCGTACGCGTGACCCACATTTCCCGATATTAAATTAACTTGCAACGCGCAGGAGAGAGAGAAAGAGAAAGAGAGAGACAGAGAAAAAAGAAAGATATATAAGGCGGGCGAGATCTATTTGTGAGATCGAGAAATATATGGATGTGCCCGTTCGTACGAACGTTGCAGCTACTCGCGGCGCTCGCAGCTCCAGAAGCAGCGGCACAGTGTAATCAAAGTGAAATATAGGCACGAATGTTAAATAAACGACCGACGCCGAGACGAAATGAAAATTTGAAGTCTCGTTAGAAGCCGCCGACGCGTGTAGAAACGCGTGTTAACACGCGTAAAAAAAAAGATCGCTCGATTCCAAGTACAGGAATTTCCGACCTGCGTCGTAATTTCGTCGAATTCGAACTTCGACGCGGGTTGTACTGGAAAGGAAAGGAAAGGATATTAGCTCTCTCTCTCTCTCTCTCTCTTTGTCCCCCGTCTGATATTTCCTCGAGAAAATGCGAAATGTGAAAAGATTCTGGATAATCAGATGCACAGAATGGGAATCACCGCCGGCGATACTGTCCTGTTTATCGATAATCGTGGGCGACAAATTCGATTTGTGAGAGAACTTTCTATTCATGCGCCATAATCTCGTGATCGTTATCTCATAGATAATGAAGACGAGAGGTCGATGTACTTCTCTTACGCTTCGATTAAAGCGCAAGATAATTGCCATCTGGCCGCGGCATTAAGTATAACACGATGAATGCTGTTTCTGAATGAGAAAACGTCCCGTCGGCGTGCCAAGATAATCTATTATCTCGCTTGATCGGAGATAAATGAAACGATACCAATGCTGAATGGTAAGTTTTAAGTGGGACATGATGCGTTACCGGATGTAGAGACTAAAGGAGAAGGTTACCATTAAGCGGCTCGTTGGTCTAGGGGTATGATTCTCGCTTAGGGTGCGAGAGGTCCCGGGTTCAAATCCCGGACGAGCCCTATTTTTTTTCCTTCCACGTATGAATTGCTGCTGGAAATTTTCCATTGCTACGATAAAATACTCGGAAAAAGATTTTCTCTCCTTGCAACTCGCTGCTATTGCGATACACACACAGGCATACATACTTTCAGCGTTACGTATTTGATTTCATGGACAAAAGTTGCGCAATTAAATGTCACGATCACAATATGTCATAAACGAAAGACTTTGTACCCGCGTCTATCGAGATTCCGTGGGATGCAAAATGTCTCGGCGCGCAGTTCTCTCGTCAAATTGCATCATTGGCCGCCTCGGGACAATTTCCATGGATTAACATCTTCCTTCTTCCACTCAATGTCGTTCCGACAATGAATAATTAAGGCTGGTCCGTCAGCCGTTATAAATAACTACGCGCGCGTATCACGCTTTAATCAGCGCGATACCGGCCGATCGTCGCGGCTTCGCTAAATTAATTCACAATCGACTTCCAATGTGCGTTTAATGCCGCACGTGCCGTGTCGAGTGGATTTCTAATGCAACGTCCCGATTTTCCTGCGGTCTCGCCGAGACGCGCGGGAGTCACCTTCTGCAAGAATGCAGATGATCCGCCGCCGGCTGAAACTCATCGTTAGATTAAAAGCGATCGGTTCGCTCGTTATTTATCCGACTCGTTCGCCGGCATTCTCGATGAATTCGTCATCGCAATTAAAACGCCATGCATATTATCCGGCCGGCGGGTTATCGTAATCATTTGTCGAAGTGACAACCGTGCAAATTCGATAAGCTGGCTGGTATTTCGTATGCGAGGGCCTCTCTCAGTGCGGGCACTTATATTAAGAGAATTACATAAACCCGTCGCTTTGAAACGTCTCGAATCAAAAAGACGGTCGGATAGAAAGGCGTCCTCTCGGAGCGTATTAACTCGACAAAAGCTCGACGGCGCGCAATAAGCGTACGCGTTCGCTCTTCACTTTGACTTCCAGACGAATCGGAACGAAAGAGAAAAGTAACGTCGAAATCATGATACGTACATTGATTGATTTATTTACACACACGGGATTTCCCTTTCGATTTAATGCGAAATTCTCGATTTTAGCAACAGTTGGAAGGGAAGGAACGAAAGGAGGGAAAAAATTAAAGACAGACGCAAAATAAAGATAAAGAAAGGGCAGTTGTACAAGAAGATATGAATAACGCAAAAGGGTAACGGCAAATTATGCTTAGTTAAGCTTTCGCAACTACAACTTGGAAGTTCGACGATGGCGTGTAAGTTAAATTTTCAAAGGGCGAGTTTCGGATCGACGTAAGTTTACACGGAGTAGAAAAACCGCAGGCGGAAACTCGTCTGAGCGATATGTAACGTGTAATCATTCCTTCCTCGAGCAACTCGATCGGCCCGATCGTTCTCGCCCGACGGGATTCGTTACGGAGAAGAGAGCCGTTCGATATCTCGGCCAATTCCGAGCCACCCTCGCGATGATGTGTCACTTCGCTGAGATAGTTCGTCGGTTATTCCCCGCAGGAGATGCGGCCTCCCTCGAGCGAGTCGCAGGGTTCGACTGGGCTCTTGCGCGCGCGCATCTCGACAATGACGAATTTGCTCGGCGGAAGTGCTCGCGGGAAAGATCCGGCGCGGACAGGACGCGGTCTGGATGGCCCTATATATGCGCGAAATAGGATTTCGCGGGCATTTACTACCTCGTCGTGACCGCTTCAGTCCGACTCGCGCCTCGGATCCGTCAGCAGCTCCCGCGGACTTTTTCGGCCTCACGAATCGAGAGGAGTGCCCGATATTCTCCGTCGTTCGGCTCTCGTTTCGGATCAGCCTGCGATCGAGTGAGTAATCTCACCACGAGCACTCTTTATCGTTAATTACCACCCGCTCCCTCGTCTCGTGATTAACGTCCAAGTTGAAGGCGCGCGCTCTACCGACATCTTTATATAGAAGTGCCTGATGGCACTACTAGGGCTGGCTGTTAGCTCTGGAAATAGGTTCAGATGGTCTCTCACGTCGGGTTTCGGGGGGACCATTCGGCCGTTTGTTTTCGGAAGAAAAATCCTTTAACTTTAAGCGCGACGAACGAAGCCAAAGCGCGGCGGTAAACAAGTGTGACAGCCTGACAAATTTCTCGCGCGTCGCATTTCCTACGGTGACATTTAATGACGGAGCGCGCTCTGTGATAGTCCATACAGGGGGCACTCGAAAAATAGTCTCAGGATGAGCGAAGATTTTTGCGAAGGCTCCGAAGATTGACGATCGGAAGGTAAGAGAGATGGACCAGCAGAAGCCGTCGTTAGATGTTGCACTGAGAAACCCGTTTAGTTGACTCAAACGAGATTCTCGTTTGGATACAGGCAGGTGAAGATTTTGTTTGCGAGAATCGAGATTCGCTTCTCCGAAATTTGTTCGTTTTCTTTCCGGAGAATCCTAACCTTCGCCTCGGAGAATCGAACTTGGCTTTTCACGACTGAAACATCCGTTTATCCATACATGTTTATCCGGTCGGGCGATCGAATTTTACAAAGGAAACTCTCCCGGAAACGGTCGTCTCCATTATCATCGCTTCTCGACAGCTTTGCGACACCTCCGAAATAGGAGAAATCATCGCTCTCAACGATTCCCCCCCCCTTGTTTCTCTTTCCTTCTCTTTCCATTCCGCGTCGGCGTACTGTCGGGAAATATTTCAGCGCGATCCTCGCGATCCGATTCTAACGGAGAGGAAAAAGTTCGCCTCTACCTCGCCGTCACGATCGGAACGCATTCCGAGTTCCCGCCTTCTTCTGCGTCCGTCATCCGCGCCTTCGTCATCCCGGCAGTGACGAAGGGGAACGACGGAAGACGCGGCGGCAAGGAGACCCGGTGGGTGGACCAAGCGATCGTCTCGCACGGCATTCGGTCGCGCTGCCGCCGTCGCTCTCGTGGCGGTTCGTTCGAACCGAATTGTGATACCGAGATTTAGTTTAGCTTGCGTTTACCTCTCGTCTCCGCTCGGGTCAGTTAGGCTCGCGCTTTCAAGCCGCCAGCACCGTGTGTTCTCTTTTTCTTTCTCTCTTTCTCTTCCTTTTCTCTTTCTTTCTCTCTTTCTTTCTTTCTTTCTCTCTCTCTCTCTCTCTCTCTCTCTCCCTCTCTTTCTCTATCTATCTCGTGATCCCTCTCGTGTGTCCGCCTACGTCTATCTCTTCGTTGACCCTTTTCGCGGATTTTCTCAGTAGTTTTCCTACCTTGCTCGCAGTGCGATCGTTTCCGGCCGTTCCAGGCACATGCGAACCGACGCTCGTCGAAAAAGATAGTCCTCGATTTGGACCGACCGACCGAGTCTCGCCGTTTCCGAGTAAGTGGTTGTGCGATTTTCATTTCTCGAAGCAGTGCGTCGTAAAACCGAGCGATTTATCGTCGTTTCCGCCGAGAGTGAGCGCGATTGTCGGATGTGACAGATCGTTCGAGTTCGCCAGAGTTGCGCGAGTCCTTTGCTTCTTGCAAGTTATGGCTTAAATCCTCCGAGACGGCGACTCCGAGAGTTGCGGCTGATTTTTATTCCTCTCTCATCTCAAGGAAATTGTCGTGACATATAATCAAATTCTGTTTAAGCAACAATTTTCTTAACAGTTGATTCAGCATCATCACATGTGAAATTTGACAAGGTGCAGGTTTGAAAATCTAACTTCTTGTCACAGACTATTGAGGGACTCGTCGGTTCACAGTTTGACGTGACGGTACTGGAAAAATGTTTGTCGAGCGGAGAAACGTATTTCGAGTCACTGAGAGAGCTTGAATGATTAACGACATGACGCCTATAATTGCATCTCTTATCTCGCCCACTTTCATTGACGGACGTCACTTTATCTACCTCGCGACTGATGAGGGGAGGACGAATCACTGTGTTTTGAGTATCTTATCACATCGCTATCAGGCGCCATTGCCGTCCGCGAGTAAGTTGCGAAAGGAATGCAGAAAAACGCGAAATAATGCTTCACTTCTTCTCAGCGGTTTCGCCCTTGCAGACTTTCACGGCTTCGAAAATAGACGACAGTTCGCGTATCGATGCGTGGCCGCATATTCTGGATGTATCTCTTCATTATAGAACGGCCGTTACAAAACGTTTCGCGTTTCATCCCGTCCGCTCAATTTGCAAAGAGCTTTTGGCTCTTTGTCATCATTATATTTTCACGTGCGGTACTCGTCGCGTCGCTTCAAAATATCGGGAACGAGACGGTCGAAAATAGAAAGTCTCAATCCGGCATCTGACGAACTTGAAGCGGAATCCGCGAATTTTAATTTCGCTCGTCCCGCGACACGTAATTGCACAATTTATCCAGCGATCCGGGTTGAATTGTTCCGGTTTAATCCAGAGAAATCGCGAATGAAGCGTCAACCGTTCCACCGGATATCGTTTGATCTCAACGACGAAGTCGACGAGAAAAAGACGGGACGTACGCGTGTACGGCGAAATTCATGCGCAGACGAGCTTCGCGACAAACGCGCAAACTCTGATACCGATATCGATGTCACGACCTGCAACCCGCTAATTGCCGCTACCACATAAATAGCGATCCGTTTTTATCGGATTACTTCGCAATATAATTCGCAAATTGTGTCAACGTACGGATTCGCAGGCGACGATCTTTCATGGTCACGATCGGCGGAGCGAGCAATATAAATAGACGTCGAGCGTAAGTGCAATTCTCCGCGGCGATTTCGCCGCGACGGGTTTGTCCAGCCGCGACGATTCTTCGCGAGCCTTGTTATCAACCGTCGCGCTTTTATCACCGCCTTTTGCGAGAAGGAAGCCTCGTCAGGTCTCGCACCGTTGGCACAATACGAGAACTGCCTCGCGGGTTCTGCGCGACGGAGGACGTTAGCGCCGAGAGAGCGCAGTTCTCGGGCGTGTAATTCTATGCAACGGATATCGCACGAAGATTAAGGCGAGCGTACTCGCGTGAGATGAATGAAAAAATAGAGCGACCGGCCCGCAAAAAGAAGTCGTGTCCGAATTCCCGACCCCGAGGAAATATCTCGCGCGAACGCGCTCACCCGAACACTTCTTCACTCCGCGCTTAACCGCCGCGCGCAACCGCAACCTTGCCGATCACTTGTATGGTAATTTGGTGACTTTCATCAGTATGGTAATACTTCGCGCTGACTTCTCCGTACACGCGCGTGTGTCTGCGAACGATAGATAAGTCGTAAACAGCCGTGCACAAGGTTGCAAAGTAACGACCCAGTCGCGATGGCGAAAAAAAAAATCGCAAAGGTTCCGCGCTTTCCCGCGCGGATCGTTACACCACACTCGGAGGCGCCGAAGCTGAACTCTCTAGTAACTCTCCGTATTCCCTTTTATCGATGAAAGTGCCTGTACATGGACTTAGGAACCACCCGATTGACTAAAAGAAAAAGTATCGATTGAGCTGCATCGTCAGTAACCGACGAATGTTTCAATTAATTGATGATGTTGGATCGGTTATACTGGAAAAAAAAGGATTTGGACGATGAGTACTGAAATTTAATGAACATTTGCCAACGAGATATTTGATTACCGCAACCAAATAATTCCCGTTCCGTACACTGTATACGCATAATATTCCGTTTATTGTGTGTTTAGTATAGATTATTCGGAGTTAAATTATTTAGTACAAATTAAATTGTTTGGAACTGAATTACTTCGTATAAACTAAATTCGTATAAACTAAATACTTGGAACTAAATTATTTGGTTGCGCCGATTAAATATTTCATCGGCAAATATTAGTACCGAATTTTAGTACTCATCACCAAATCCTTCTTTCGGTGTAGCATCAGTAACTGATAGAACATCATCAGTTGATTGGAACGTTTATCAGTCACCGATGCGCCTGACAAGTTCTTTTCTGCCTATGGGAGGAGCCACATTTAAGACACTTTTATCGATAAGAGAGAATTCAGAATACGGGCCTTCGACTAATTGAGGGTGGATTCGTGTACTTTTCGCGAGCTGTCGCGAAATCTCTCCCCGTCGACACCCCGTCTCTTATCCCCGACGCTCAACGAATACCCACCTCGGCGAGATGTGCGTATCGTGCGCGATCAAACTCCCTGGCGCGCGATTTTCTCCGGTGTGAACGCACCTTTCGTTCCACGTGTGCATCTTTATCGTGTAACAAGCGCGATATTATTTATCGAGTACCCCAAGCGGACTCGCGCGCGGGAGCATATTTCACCATCACACTGAGAGAGTCCGAGCGGCGTCCCAGGAATACAAGCGGCCGCAGCTGGCGGGTTTGATCGTCACCCTCTCGTCAACGCCTGACGCTCGCCACTTTTAGCACGCCGCGTGTGAGTACTCGGTCAGATGTCCCTGCATTATTTGTGCCCTGCGGAAGGAGCGAGAGGGCCGCGCCGCGCCGGAGATCGAGGGAGATGGAACGCGGCAACTTCATATACGGATGTACCGGATGTACGGGAGTACATCGATCCGATCGCAGCCCGATTGCCAAACCACCGACTGCAATGCAGCGTCCGCCGCCGGTTGCATCGGATCCGCAGTTGCACCGGCGTCGGAGGTAGTCGGCTGTGCCATGGGAAATTTAATTTCGCGCAGGCTTTACACGCTTTACGCTCGAAATGTAACCACCGCAACGATCTCTCGCGTTCGCC
>NW_014554711.1:0-1064 GCF_001313825.1 Dinoponera quadriceps | reverse complement strand
GCAATGGGATGTCCTAACTCATCCACCGTATTCTCCTGATATCGCACCTTCTGATTATCACTTGTTCCGGTCATTGCAAAATCATTTAAATGGAAAAAAATTGGCTCTTTGGATGCCTTAAAAAACGTCGTGTCTTCGTTCTTCGAATCTAAACCGCGCAGTTTTTATGATCGGGGCATCCGTATGCTGCCAGAACGTTGGAAAAAGATTATAGACAACGATGGAGAATATATCATTGATTGAATAAAAACTTTGTTTGCCTAATCACTGTCTGACTTTTACTCACAAACTCCGCATGCACCTTTGCACTTACCCAATACATACCATACGTGAAGGTGGAAAAGACGATAGATGCATTGAGAAGCATACGGCATGTTTAGCGACGGCCATTGTAATCTTATCTTTATTACAGTAGCGCTTGCCCGAAGTCCGTCTGTTTCCCAATCATATAAATAAAAAGAGGAATTCGTAGTTTATGAGATACCCAGGACGTAACATCTTTGATTCTATTACATTTTTTTTGCAATTTAATTCGATTACAATTACCAAATAATAATAAAATTAGTTCTTTGTTATTTTTTATATCAGCACACAATGCCAAGAGTGTCAAACAATTCGGAGTGTTAATTCATTCCTCCCGTTTTTTAGTTATCTGTTCAAGAAACTATGTTATAGTTACAAATTTCACAGCTGAAACAAATTGAAATGAAAATAAAAAATTATATAGGAGAAAAGTAATTGATAATGTGACGGTATCTATTACAGAATTAATATATTTATCATACCTACTCTCGGGATGATATGTCAAGACCAAATAGCAATGTGTTGTATGGACTCTGTATAATAATTATGTAAAATAGCAATTCCTAAATTAGAGTATCTTCATGGAAGCATTATTTCTGGTAGCTTTCTTGCTGTTTCGTTTGCAAAATTTATACCAGTGTTTTTAAAATTATTTATAAAGTAATATATAACACATGTTCAATTAAATTAAAATACAATATAGCAATGTAACTATAGAAATATATATATTGTAAAATGTGGGTGTAATATGTAACGAATAC
>NW_014554710.1:1512-2236 GCF_001313825.1 Dinoponera quadriceps | reverse complement strand
GCCGAACGCTAAGCCCAGGAATGAGTAAAATTTCTTGTCTTCTCCTGCAGAAAGATCACGCTTTACGTTGTGCGCGTCGCACCGTCCGTCCGTGAATTTGCTTTTTAATTGTCTCGGCGCAAATATTATTCTACGAAGAGAGCGCGATTGGAACTTCTCCTTCCCGACGCCTAGTATTCTCGGAAAGTTTGCAGGTTTAATCTCCAAATGAGAATGCGATGTAGCATGAGTGCTCTCTCCCTCTCTCTCGCGTGGAACACGAAATGGAACGATATGTAAAGTAAACCGAGATAAATTATAGAAAATAGATCTCCATGCGAACAACGTGGAATATGTCTACAAAAATATACAATAATTTCCTAATAATAATGGTGAACTTTCTCTCCCTCTCTCTCTCTCTCGTTCTCTCAGAGAAAGGAGTTGATAACTTTAACTGCTTCGGAAATAACTTACGTTAACTCTCGTTTCGAAAAGCCCGACACAAATTCACAGATTCGACTATTCGACTTTTACACGCGTGGAAATCGCAACCTGCTATGCTCTTGAGTTTCTAACTGCTTCGCGCATTGCGAAACCGTGAGCGGATACGCTCACTTGACACACGTTTTGTGATAACAGTCCGTATATTTTATCGCGAGGTAAAAATAAACAGGTGGGCCCTTCGAAATCGCCCGCATAACCGCATTGCGTTTTACAGCGTGCTTTGCTCACTCACTTTTTCTCT
>NW_014554710.1:0-1457 GCF_001313825.1 Dinoponera quadriceps | reverse complement strand
AACATTATAACATATACATTATAAAGTATAAAGATTGTGGCAATCGATTGTAGCAGTGATAAATAATTGCCTCCGGTAATCACACGATCGACTCGAGGCTCGCGCGTGGCAACACCGCACGGTCGAGCACGCTCGAGATTGTCGGAAGGGATTCCGCGCGTTGGAACGCGCACAGACAAAGGATAAAGTATAAAGATATCTACGCTGTATAGTATACAAATCTAATTCCCAATAAAGTTTCCTCTCTCTCTCCCTCTCTCTCTCTCTCTCTCTCTCCCTCCCTCTCTCTCTCTCTCTTTTCATCTCTGTCAACAAATATACGTTTTCTCTTGACGTAAATTATCATTATTCTGCACTTTATCCGATATTTTATCAGATTTATCGATCTAGTGAAGGAATAATTAATTGCAGTATCAATATTAATCAGTATTAATCATCGTAGCAGTCGTTGTGTTAATCATAGTTGCAATACCCATCGATTCAACGTAATGCTACGTATTGATAATCCAACTTTACGTTAATAGAATAATTGCGGGCATATGATTATATAAGTTACAAGTAACAAATTATTTTCTGACTCGTTCTTCGCAGCTTCTAATTGTATATTGATACCGCTTAGGAAATATTACTGGGCGATTGAAAAATTAAGCCATTTTTAGAATGTCATATCGAAAAAAAGCAATGAACATAATACAGCTCGCTCTAAATGTAATTCGTTTTGAACACGCCGGAGAAATGAAAGTTAATACGCGACTCGAAGCTCGCGCGTGGCAACACCGCACGGCCGAGCACGCTCGAAATTCTCGGATGGGATTCCGCGTGTGGCAACACCGCACGTCCGAGCACGCTCGAGATTGTCGGAAGGGATTCCGCGCGTTGGAACGCGCACAGACAAAGGATAAAGTATAAAGATATCTACGCTGTATAGTATACAAATCTAATTCCCAATAAAATTTCTCCTCTCTCTCTCTCTCTCTCTCTCTCTCTCTCTCTCCCTCTCTCTCCCTCTCTCTCTCTCTCCCACCTTCTCTCTCTCTCTCTCCTACTCTCTCCCTCTCTCTTTCTCTCTCTCTCTCTCTCATGGGATTATATCGCACGAACGACGAGAAAAGAAAAGCAGCGCGAGGACGCGCAGCGAAGTGCCACTTGGATTCTTATAAAGACTTTTTAATACCTAAATATGTTCGATCCAAGCAAATAAAGTTATTAGAATATAGGCGGAATTGAGGTCCAGGCTATAATAATCGTATCTCACATGTGTAATTAATATTATTTAGGTTACATTTTCTCCTGCCTAGTTTACGCGTTACATATTAGACAGCCAGTTTGCAAGATGACCCTTCTGAATTCCAAATAAATGTCAAGCGTTCGATTGGGCCTTTATCGAAAACGACGTACAAAACAAAAATTACGTTAATTTTACGCTCATTCATTTTCAGGTACAAAAGATACCATCA
>NW_014554709.1:0-500 GCF_001313825.1 Dinoponera quadriceps | reverse complement strand
GAAATTTATATTTCACTTACGTACTTCCATATATTTCTACATCATCTGTTTCTGTCACATTATCGTCTTCAATAGTTTGCAAATATCGACCGTTCGTACGTTCGTGATAAAGTTTTCTTTCCGCAATGATCTATGTTAACATGAGAGAAAACATTAATTTATTTCGCTCGTGTTATATCGTTATTTTACTAATATTTCAGTGTTTTTTATCGCTATTTACTTATAGGCGCCCATATTTTATATCCCTCACTGAAATACGTAGTAAATGTTAAGGGGCTTGATTCTTACGCACTTTTTCGGTGAATCCATGCAAGTGGTATAGTAGTTTCTTTTCCAATCTGCCCGCGGATGACAAATTCCATAACCACTCGGAAATGAGCCAGGGCCTCAATAACCTAAACAGCATAATTATATAGTGCTAAGAGTAAATCATAGAAAATAATGGAAGTTCAATGTTTGAATAATGACGTAAAAGGCGAAGCAAGATGAGCTCTAAGATG
>NW_014554708.1:0-3010 GCF_001313825.1 Dinoponera quadriceps | reverse complement strand
TCCATGCTGCTGCCTTGAGGAATTCAAGCGGCGAGCGTTTCTTTCGTTTTTACTGCAGAAAACATGAACTAATGCAAATTCACGATTCGGCTTGAATATTTTGGAACAAATACGCTAGTTTTACGAGAAAACGTAATTGAACTCAATCTGCGTCCGAAACTTGCGAGTTTGCGTGTAATAGGCGAAGTAACGTGAATGTCAAGTAAATCTTGCGTTTCTTTACGTTAAATTTACGTGAACGGTTGCAAACTGAAAAGTGGGAGTGAAATTTTCTGCTTTGTTACGTTTGTCACGTTCGACGCATGTCACACCTAGCGGAAAATTCATATCTTATTTTTTCTTTACTTTCCCTTTGCCTTCTTCTATCGCTAAGCCTTAAATCTACGCCATTCCCGTAAGACATTTCTAAAAAACTAAAATCGGATCAAAAACAAATCTTGAAACCCTAATCTCCTTTCCTTAAACCTAAAACTAGCTTCATTCAATCAAAAATCTTAGAAATCCNTACGAGAAAACGTAATTGAACTCAATCTGCGTCCGAAACTTGCGAGTTTGCGTGTAATAGGCGAAGTAACGTGAATGTCAAGTAAATCTTGCGTTTCTTTACGTTAAATTTACGTGAACGGTTGCAAACTGAAAAGTGGGAGTGAAATTTTCTGCTTTGTTACGTTTGTCACGTTCGACGCATGTCACACCTAGCGGAAAATTCATATCTTATTTTTTCTTTACTTTCCCTTTGCCTTCTTCTATCGCTAAGCCTTAAATCTACGCCATTCCCGTAAGACATTTCTAAAAAACTAAAATCGGATCAAAAACAAATCTTGAAACCCTAATCTCCTTTCCTTAAACCTAAAACTAGCTTCATTCAATCAAAAATCTTAGAAATCCCTAGGACCAATCAGAATCCTCGACTCTATACCCTAGTCCTAGTAAAAACAGAACCACACTGTGAGACACTCGGAAAACCTCCTCTACCAATCAAAAACCTCCTCCATAGTCCTAGACCAATCAGAACACACAACACTTACTCCCTAGAGGAATGTTACCAAACCTCCTACGCAACCAATCAAAACATCCGACATATATCCCAAGCGACACTAACCGCCACCTACAACAATACCAGCCCCGTTCGTCGGATATCAAAGAGGTCCCCTGAGCCCCGAGAGTTCAATTCATCCGTGGACGCGGTCCGGTGCACTCCTCTCCAAGCACCAACCTCCTAACTCTAGGTAAGGGTTTAACCTAAAATTGTTTTTTGCGTAATAATCTAACTTAGAATATTTTCCTAGAAATCAAGACGTAGAATATTTCTGTCAAAACCTAGACTTAGAATATTTTTGTCGAAATCAAGACTTAGAATATTTCAATCTCTTCACTCTCTAGACTGAATATTGTACTGTAAAGATTTATTTTTAGAATATACTTATTTAACCAACGGTTTAGTATCAAGTTTATACTACCTTTAGAAGTCTCACTCCGCTCCATTTCAAATCACTCTATATCGATTATATCGATTTTTCCTGACGTTGCTCACGAAGATCCTCCAACGAGAGCTCACCGGTGCCGAACAGCGGCACGCTCGTGCGGAGATCGCGTGACAGCCTTGATCTTTCACACAAGAGCTCACTGCTGCCGAACAGCGGCACGCTCGTGCGAAGATCGCAGGGTAACCTTAATCCTCCACGCGAGAGCTCACCGATGCCGGACAGCTGAAGAGTGTGATTGAAATATTCAGTTTTGTTACGTTATTTCCATGCGTCAGCCCTGAGGATTTCAAGCGGTTAGCGTTTCTCTCGATTCTACATCAAAAAACGTGAAATAATGCAAATTCACGTTTCGGCTTGAATCTATTCTATCAAATACGCTACTTCCACGAGAGAAGGTAAAGAAATTAAACTGCTGGCAAAACTTGCGTGTTTACGTGTAATAGACAAAGTAATGTGAATGTCAAGTGCATCTTGCGTTTCTTTACGTTAAATCGTGAACGGATGCAAACTGAAGAGTGTGATTGAAATTTTCTTCCCTATAACGTTATTTTCATGCTGCAACCTCGAGGAATTCATGAGGCGAGCGTTTCTTTCGTTTCTACAGCACAAAACGTGAACAGATGCAAATTCACGTTTCGGCTTGAATCTTTTAGAACAAATACGTTAGTCCCACGAGAGAACGTAAAAGAAATGAATCTGGGTGCGAAACTTGCGAGTTTGCGTGTAATAGTCGAAGTAACGTGTATGTCAAGTGAATCTTGCGTTTCTTTACTTTAAATTATGAACGGTTTTAAACTGAAGAGTGTGATTGAAATATTCTGCTTTGTTATGTTATTTCCATGCGACAGCCTCGAGGATTTCATGCGGCGAGCGTTTCTTTCGCTTATACAGCAGAGAACGTGAACTAATACAAATTCACGTTTCGGCTTGAATCTTTTCGACCAAATACGCTATTTCCACGAGAGAACGTAAAAGAAAACAATCTGGGTGAGAAATTTGCGAGTTTGCGTGTAGCAGACGAAGTAACGTAAATGTCAAGTGAATCTTGCGTTTCTTTACGTTAAATCGTAAACGGATGCAAACTGCAGAGTGTGAGTGAAATTTTCTTCCTTATTACGTTATTTCCATGCTGCAGCTTCGAGGAGATCAAGCGGCGAGCCTTTCTTTTTTTTTTATGTCAGAAAACGTGAACTAATGCAAATTCACATTTCGGCTTGAATCTTTTAGAACAAATACGCTATTTCCACGAGAGGACGTAAAAGAAATGAATCTGGGTGCGAAACTTGCGAGTTTGCGTGTAATAGGCGAAGTAACGTAAATGTCAAGTGAATCTTGCGTTTCTTTACGTTAAATCGTGAACGGATGCAAACTGAAGAGTGTGAGTGAAATTTTCTTCCTTATTACGTTATTTCCATGCTGCTGCCTCGAGAAATTCAAGCGGCGAGCGTTTCTTTCGTTTCTACAGCAGAAAACATGAACAAATGCAAATTCACGTTTCGGCTTGAATCTTTTAGAACAAATAC
>NW_014554707.1:0-17718 GCF_001313825.1 Dinoponera quadriceps | reverse complement strand
TAAGGCTTGCAATTCGTTGTCTGCGAACTTTTTCGGTGGTTTCCTACGCACTTCATTTTTACGTCAAAATCACCACTTTTGAATTTTTTCAACCACTCAAAACACTGTATTTTACCAAGAGCATGTTTGCCGTAAGCTTCGACAAGCATTCGATAAGATTTTGCAGTAGTTTTCTTCAAATGATAACAAAAAACCAAAGCTGTCCGCAAATCGTTGTTCGTAGGCACAAAACTCGACAGATTTAATGTTATAAAAAAATATACCGGTTTATAGAACTTGTNCGTCAGCTGTTAGAGGGAGATGATGGCGCTGCAGAAGCGGTCTTGCGGTCCCTAAACTGATGGCTAGCACCATCTATAGGGAAATTCGGTTTCATACTTCTACACCTGGTATACAAGTATATATATACAAGTATATAAGAGGTCTGTTCAAAAAGTATTCCGTATTTTGAATTTCCGCTGGTTACATTTATTTGATTTTCGATTTTTTTTTGGCGTTATGTTGGTACTTATGACCCTCACTTATGCCGACAAGTTCGGCCATTTTGAATATTCAGTTCATCTTTGACAACTATTTTGCTTGGACGTGTTTTGGCTAGCCTTCGATTTTTGCCTACTCCAAAAAATGTATCAAAGAATCTGTATCAAATTTTGTGTGAAATACAAAATTAAGTGTGCGGGCGCATTCCAAATGTTGACTGTAGCATATGGTGAAGCTACCTTGGACCGAAGCAACGTTTATCGGTGGTACAAAATGTTCTCAGAAGGTCGAGAAGATGTGAATGACAAAGAGCGTGCCGGACGCCCGTACACGTCAACAACAGACGAAAACATTGATGAAGGGAAGAAAATAATATTGGCCAATTGTCGAATCACCGTTAGAGAAATTGCTGAGGACCTAAACATATCGATTGGCTCGTGCCATTCGATTTTTACTAATGATTTGGGCATGAGACGGGTCGTCGCGAAATTCGTACCAACGCTCCTGCTCACACATCGTTGTTGTGCGCAAATTTTTGGCCAAAAACAACACACCAATGATGCCGCAGCCACCGTATTCCCCAGACCTGGCCCCCTGTGAATTTTTCTTGTTCCCGAAACTGAAGAGGCACATGAAAGGACGACGCTACGGTACGATTGAGGAGATAAAGACGGCATCGAAGGAGGAGCTGAACAAGATCACAAAAATGATTTTTTGAAGTGCTTCGAGAATTGGAAAAAACGTTGGCACAAATGTATAATATCTGATGAGGATTACTTTGAAGGAGACAAAATAGATATTCATGAATAAATAATTTTTGAAAAAACACCAAATTCGTGATACTTTTTGAACAAACCTCGTATATATATACAATGGGTGATAAAAAATTAACGAGACTTTTTAAATTTTCCGGGCTGTATTCATCCGATTGGCAAAATTTTTTTTCTTAGGTGGCTGCACTTGCATGGATTTTGTACGAGGGGTGATCAAAAAATAACGAAACTTTTTAAATTTTCCGGGCTGTATTCATCCGATTGGCAGAAATTTTTATTTCTTAGGTGGCTGCACTTGCATAGATATTGTATGTGCATTGGCAGCCATATTGAATGTTTATTCTGCCATCAGCTGTCAGTAAAGTTATACATGTTTTGGTGTGCTCTTCGATTTTTCACTTACGGAAAAAATGGAGCAGAGTATTTGTATCAAATTTTGCCGTAAGAATGGAATAAACTGCACTAAAATACTTGAAAAGTTAAAAGTTGCTTATGGTGATTCGGCTATAAGCCGAGTAAGAGGTTTTGAGTGGTATAACCGTTTTAAAAATGGACGGGAAGACGTTGAAAATGACGAGCACCCTGGGCGTCCTCGCAGGTCAATAACTGACAATAACGTCAAAGAAGTGCAAAAAATGATTATGAACGATCGTCGAATTACTATTAGAGAGGTTGCTGAGAATGTCGGTATATCATATGGCTCATGTCAATCAATTTTTACGGATGTTTTACACATGAAATGTGTGTCCTCAAAGTTTGTTCCGAAAGTGTTGAATTTCGACCAAAAAAAATGTCGCCAAAACATCGCTCAAGATTTACTGAATAAAGTGAATAATGATTCTACATTGCTCGAGCGAATCATAACAGGTGATGAATCGTGGGTTTATGAATATGACGTTGAAACTAAGGCTCAATCGTCCACCTGGAAGCATTCAACGTCACCAAGAGCGAAAAAAGCACGACAAGTTCAATCAAACGTGAAGGTTTTGCTCACTGTGTTTTTCGGTTTCAACTGTGTAGTGCATTATAAATTCTTACCTAAAGGTCAAGCGGTTAATAAAATATATTACTTAGGAGTTTTAGGTCGTTTGCGTGAAGCAATTCGACAAAAACGACCAATTTTGTGGCAAAATCAGTCATGGCGACTGCACCATGATAATGCACCTGCTCATGCCTCAATGCTTGTTCGTGAGTTTTTGGCCAAGCACAACACCGTATTGATGCCACAATCACCGTATTCATTGGATATGGCCCCCTGTGACTTCATTCTATTCCCAAAACTAAAGAAACCCATTAAAGGAAGACGTTTTGACAACATTGATGACATGAAAGCAGAATCGGTGAAGCAGCTGAAAGCCATAACAACAAGTGAATTTCAAAAGTACTTTCAAAATTGGAAAAAGCGCTGGCATAAATGCATTATATCCGAGGGGGACTACTTTGAAAGGGACAACATTCATATTGACGAATAAATAAATATTATTAAAAAAAAACAGTCTCATTATTTTTTGATCACCCTTTGTATATATATACGAGGGCGGTTCAATAAGTACCCGTGTTAGACGACAGAGGGCGTTCCTGAGAAAAGTTGGTGTTATCATCGTGTGCTGTCATCTATCAAACGACGGTAAAACAAATTGCAGACTGATTGATAGGTTAATTTGGATTTGGCAGCCATTCGAGTAAGACATGTTTCGTGATTTTCGCTAAGATGGAAAAGAGCAGTATCGTTCGGTAATTCGCTTTTTGATTTTGGATAAGAAAAGATGCGAGGATATAAAAGCAAAGTTGGATGCTGTTTATGGGGACACTTCGTCATCTATGACCACAGTTAGATATTGGTTCAACGAATTTAAACGTGGGCGAACATCCGTTTTTGATGAGAAGCGACCAGGACGCCCGGCAGACGTGGTTACCGAGGAAATCATTCAAAAAGTCTACGACATGATTCTCGCTGATCGACGAACGAAAGTGTGCGAAGTAGCAAAGGCCGTAGGTGTGTCGACCGAAACGGCAATTAATATTTTACATAATAAGTTGGAGATGAAAAAATTGTCGGCCCGATGGGTGCCGCGATTGCTCACGGTGAACAACAAGCGGATGCGGAGTTGTCGCCGCCAAATTGCATGAATTGCGTTATGAATTTCTGCCGCACCCCCCTATTCACCCGATCTGGCTCCCTGCGACTTTTTCTTGTTCCCTAACGAAGCTGAAGAAATGGCTCGCGGGAAAAAATTTAGCTCAAACGAGGAAGTCATCGTCGAGACAGGCGTATTTTGGAGAGTTCGACAAATCCTACTTTTTGGAGGGGTTAAAAAATGGCAGGAACGTTGGGAGAAGTGTATCTTTCTAAAAAGGGACTATGTTGAAAAATGAAAAAAAATTTTTTGAAAAAATGGTGTCTTCATTTCTAACACGGGTACTTATTGAACCGCCCTCGTATATATATAAGGTCTAGTAAAAAGTAATCCATTATTTTTTCAATAGAGGGATTTACTAATCTGTATCTCGCGTTGTATAAGTACGATGGGATTACGCCAGATGGCGTTAGAAAGATAAGATTTCGTACTAAAAAAACCTTTGAGACAGTTTTGTGATTGCTTGACTCAGTATTGTTTGAGCGCGCGTCAAAGATGAACATCAGCAAAGAGAAAATATACTATATTTTACAGTTTTTCTTCGATAAAGGCGAAAACACAAGCCAGGCGGCTAAAAATGTGAATAGTGTTTATGGTCCTAATACTGTAAGAGCCAATCACTCGCAATTTTGGTTTCGTCGATTCAATTCCGGTAATTTTGATGTCAAAGATGCACCACGCTCCGGGAGGCCAATTGTCAAAAATGTTGATAAAATAATGGAAATCGTCGAGTCCGACAGTCATGTAAGCACCGTTTCGATTGCCAAGGAGCTAAACATTGCACAAAAAACCGTTTGGAACCATTTAAATGAGGCTGGATTCAAAAAGAATCTCGATGTGTGGGTGCCACACGAATTAACGCAAAAAAATCTCATGGATCAAATTTCCATCTGCGAATCGCTGCTGAATCCCAACAAAATCGATCCATTTCTGAAGCGGATGATTACTGGTGATGAAAAATGGGTCAATTACGACAACGTCAAGCGAAAACGATCGTGGTCGAATCGCGATGAGCCGGCGCAAACGGTGGCCAAGCCAGAGTTGACGGTCTGGAAGATTGTGCTGTGTATTTGGTGGGATTGGCAGGGAATTATCTACTATGAGCTGCTCCCCTACTGCCAAACTCTTAATTCGGACCTATACTGTCAACAATTGGACCGTTTGAAGGAAGCAATTGCCCAGAAGCGGCCAGCTTTGCCGCCAATAGGAGAGGAATTGTGTTCCATCAGGATAACGCCAGGCCACACTAATCGATAGTGACTCGCCAGAAGCTCCGGGAGCTTGGTTGGGAGGTTCTTTTGCATCCATCTTATAGTCCGGATCTGGCGGCGATGACCTCCTCATTCGACTCAAATTTCTGCCTGGCGAGTGACTTTTTCAAGTTTGGAAACAAAAAAGTCGCACGGGGCCAAATCTGGAGAATACGGTGGATGGGGCAGCAGTTCGTAGTCCAATTCGACCAATTTGGCCGAATTAGGAGGTCATCGTCGCCACGACGCCTACTTTGCAGACTTTGAGAAAACGTATTTTTCAGATGGGTTTAAGAAGTTGGAGCATCGCTGGGTCAAGTGTATCGAGCTAAAAGGAGATTATGTTAAGAAATAAATCGCCACTTTTCCAAAATTTTCGTTTCTTTTTTGTAAGCTAAATACTTATCAGAGCGCCCTCGTATGTCTGGGACTTTGTCGACGAATTTTTTTTTCCAACTTTATTGTCTCGACAGTCAGGTAGCGTAGAAATTCGTTTTTCACTTTCTTTGTGGTCAGAATCATTTATTTCATCATCATTATCCGTAATATGGTCTCTTTTGTCATTATCCTTATTATATGCAAGTCGTATATTAATAGTTGGTATCAATATGTTAACTTCGGTGTCAAAATAATTAGTAACATACATGTAGGCTTTACCGTCTTTATTTTTATTATTGTTTTTGTTTCTATCTCTATCCCTTTACCGATGGTTATTTTAGGTAGATATCCTTCTTTGATGTGCGTGTTCCCTATGCGCGTGAAGAACAAGGCTTTTGAGTGCGCGAGTACTATTATAGGTTTGGAAGAATAAAAAGGAATTCTTGTATTTTGAACCTCTAAATGTCTTGTTGAATAATTAATTCTAGCCCCGGTCTGTTGGAAAAAAGCATTATCCAGTATTCTACTAGTTTGGATAGGAAAATCGTTAGATATGACATGGAAATTAACAGAAATATCCAAAATAATTATAATTACTTTCCCCATAGTATATTCAGGGTACTCATTAATTCCATTCAATTTAATACTTGGTTAGTATTTATTTTTAAGAATTTTGTTATCCGGTTTTCTTTGATTAAATTTGGTCCTGAACCTGTATCTAGCATGAATGTTTTGAAATAATTATTGTTTTGTAAACTTAATTGGACAGCGGGAAAACAACTTTCCTTAATCAAATTTATTTCTACTGAATATACTACAGGATTTCCATTGAAAAATTTTTGTTACAATTTTGTTACATAATTTACAAGTGAACTAAACATTATTATTTAACCAAATTATATTTTCATTTTGTCTCTCACGACATTGAGATGCCGGATATCCGTTCCATCCGCGCACCATTGACAAATTTCGTTGTTAAATCCTGAACAACGATTAGTATTAGAATAACAATTTTTTGAATTATGACCGGTCTTATCACACATTTGACAAACGATATTATTATTAAAAAATGAACTGTACCTACATACGCGGAAACTATAGCCGTATATTTGACAATTTTGGCAAATAATATTGGGTAAATTATTAAACAAACAATTTTGCGCGGTGTAGCCAGATATAGAACAGATTTGGCAAGTGATAAAATTACTCTGAACAATTTTAACAGGATTTTTAACAGTATGGTCTCTCAATCGACATTTGGCAGTACAATGTCCACGTTTCATGCAAAGGTGGCATATTAAAATATCGTTATCAGGATTAGTGGTTGTTGTATTTTCTAAATGCATTTTCTAAATGTATTTTATAATTATGCTATTGACATTTTCCCGCAGTGTGGCCAATTCCTAGACAGATGTGACAAGAATTTTTAGTAAATGAGGAATCTTGTACCTCTTGTATTATACTAATTTCTCCTAAATCATTTTCGATTCTTAAAGCTTCATTTACCGTAGCGGTTACATCTAAGTTTCTAGGTATTCTTCTTTCTATATCGGTCGTTAATCCTTTAATAAAGCTATAATTCATTTCTCTTTCTAAGTTTGATTTATAAATTTGATCTATGGTTTCATTAGCTTCCGTACGATGGGCTTCTAAAATGTGTTTACCGGTAGTTTTTATTTTATTGGCATAAAAAAGTACTGGCTCATTAGCCTTTTGATACATACGCTCTAATTCAGCTTGCAATTGATACGAACTTTTTGAGGATCCAAAAATACTTTTTAATTATCTATTAGGTGGTAAACTTAGTTCCTGCGGTTTTTCTGTTTAAAAAACTCATTTATTTCTATATCAAAAGCAAAAAATACATTAATCGAAGTATTCTCCCTCGCTAGCTATACATTTGTCCCATCCTTTGGGCAACACGTAAATTCCGCGACGATAGAACGATTGGTCTTTTGATGCAATCCATTCGTCGATCGATTTTCGCACATCCTCATAATTTCTGAAGTGTGTATCCACCAAGCCGTGCTGCATCGACCGGAACAAGTAATAGTTCGAAGGAGCCAAGTCTGGTGAATACGCTGGGTACAGGAGAACTTCCCACTCGAGCTGCATTAGTGTTTCTTTGACGGCTTTGGCAACGTGTGGTCGAGCGTTGTCGTGCAAAAGCATGACTATACGTCGATTGCTGACTACTGCTGGCCTTTTTTCCAACAATGCTTCATTCAGATTGTTTAATTGTGATTGATATCGATCCCCTGTGATACTTTCATTCGGTCTCAATAGCTCATAACAAACGACACCGTGCATATCCCACCAAATGCAAAGCATTGCTTTGTGGCTATAAATATTTCTCTTTGGTGTGGATGTCGATGGTTGGCTAGGATCTACCCATGATTTTCTTCGTTTAGGATTATCGAAGTATATCCATTTTTCATCGCCAGTCACTATGCGCCACATAAAACTCTTTTTTTCTGCCTGGCGAGCAGAGAAATTGAGATGTTTAAGCGATTCGCAACGGCATTTGCGGTTAATTCGTGTGGTACCCATTTTCCCTCTTTTGAATTTTTCCCATTGCATGTAGACGTTTGGAAACAGCCATCGGAATAACATTTAATGCTGCAGACAATTCTTGGAGCGTTTGAGTAGAGTTTTCGTCCAATAATGCCTGCAAATCGGTGTCTTCAAACTTTTTCGGTTGGCCTGAGCGTTCTTTATCATTGACATCAAAATCACCAATCTTAAATCGCTGAAACCATACTTGGCATGTTCTTTCTGATGGAGCATAATTGCCATAAGCTTCGAAAAGCAATTTATGAGCTGCAGCTGCAGCTTTTTTCAAGTCAAAGTAATGAAGCAGCACATGTCGCAAAAACAACTTATCGCGTTCTATATTTAATCAAAAGAAAAAATAGCACTGCTCTCTTAAATGAATCTCTTTGCACTGAATTTTATTGACAAATGTCTAACCTCTAAAATGCAGCAAATTTCAGATGTCAAAATAAATTACACCTACAACTAACGTCATCTAACTGTGAACCGCAGGAACTAAATTTACCACCTAATAGTTAATTTATTGATTCGAGTAAATTCTTGGTCTTGGATTGATCTTCGTGCTTCTCCGGTTAATCTATTATGTATGACCTACGTGAAATAAGGTTCGGTTTCAGATGGTAACATGGACTTTGCTAATTCACATCCTTCTACAAAATGTTATACGGATATATTCCGACCATTAAAGAAAGGAACGCCTTCTGCAACGTATGTTAGAGCCGCGAATGTTAATAAATGGGAAAATTAGTAGGTGGGAAAGTAGGCGAATTGGTTTCATTATTTATATTTCTTTTATCGACAATTTACTTTTTGTTAACTAGAGATTCTGATGCTTCTGCGGCATTTCTATCGTAAGTCTTATCGCGGGTTTAATCAATAGTTTGATCAATTTTGCTTTCAAAAATTGCGAAATAAAAATGGTATTTATATTTATTAAACGTTTGATATCGCGTAGGTTCAACGTGGAAGCTCTCTTCCGGGGTAATATTCGATGATTTCCGCCTCGGTGGGTAATGGAAGCATATTAATGTTTCGAGGTGGGACAGTTAATCCGAATGCAGTTGCGGACAATGGACTGTCACTCAGAATCTGTTGTATATTTGGAGTTTCAAGATTAAATGTTACAAGAGGGTGACACGAATGGTGTAGATGTTACTAACGTTATATTAGGTTGGTGCATATGAAATGTCGGATTCTTAAGTGATTGTATAAAACTGTATATCTTTCTTCAAAAGCTGTTTATTCAATCAAAGTATGCTCCATTCGCTTCAATACACTTCTCCCAACGAGATTTTAAAGCGTAGATGCCTGTCTTAAAAAAATTTTGGTCTTTAGAATTAATAAACTCTGATATCGAGTTTTTTAGACTGTCTTCATTTTCATGGTGTTTGCCTCTTAAAAACAGCTCTAAATGCTTGAAAAAATGAAAATCGGTCGGCGAGAGATCCGGTGAATATGGTGGATGCTGCAAAACTTCATATTCCAGTTCGTTCAGTTTCGCAATTGTTTTGTGCGATGTGTGCGGCCGAGCGTTGTCATGGAGCAGTAGCGGGCCATGCCGATTCACAAGCGATGGGAGTACAATTTGGTGTCTCAATATCGTTGTATGGTCAACTTTCATCCTGATAGCAAGTTCCCTCGTGGATACGGCTGGATCCGCTTCCACTAGAGCCTTCAGGTCATCATTATTCACAGACGTTTTGGGTCTTCCGCGCGGCTCATTTTGCAGTGAAAAATCGCCAGTCCGAAATTTTTCGAACCAACGCTGCACTTTCCGATTGTTAACCGTATTCTCCCCAAACGCTTGGTTTATGTTGCGTGCAGCTTTTGCAGCACTATTACCAAGTTTGTACTCATATAAGAAAATGACGCGAATGTCGGCAGAATTCATATCGGTAATAAACTCAAAAGAAATAAAAAAGGGAAGACCTTCGAGAAAACCTATTTTGTTGAAATGAGTCTCTGGCAATGGACAATACGAGTATGAATGAGGTTATGCCAAATACAAAAGTATAACGAAAACAGGGAGGAAAACGTCCGCATGTAAAGAGAATGCGACATTTCATACGCACCAACCTAATATATTGTTCGCGTCATTGTTTGCACGTAACATTTAGTTTACTCTCTTTTCGTTAGCTTTATAGTTTAAAGTTTTATAGTTGTATCTAATGTTTAAGATACCTAGGTTAGATTAGGTTAGGGTTATCGGGTTTTGAAAGATGTCAAATTTGAGATATGTATCGGGGAGGCATGGAATACATTACTAGAGTATGAAAAAGGGGTGCGAGTTTTCCCCCTTTAATTTTTTTCCCTTGCCCGTATCTCGTAAACCATTGGTGTGATAAGGTTGGTGTCTGAGGGAAAGTTATTGCCCCTGGGGGGGGGGGGCTATCAGACGCACCCACCGCCACCTTCCCCCCACTACCCGTTGAGGCGCTGTATTCTTGGACCATGCGTTTTTGAAACGGAAAAAGTGTCATAACTCCTCAACGGTGTTCGCCTCGATATTGAGGGTAGGGGGGATCTACGCCTTTTTCTTCAGGCTTTCAAATGAACTAACCCCCACCCTCCCCCCACCTCTCGTTGAGGCGCTGTATTCTTGGACGATGCGTTTTTGGAACGGAAAAAATGCAATAACTCTGCCACGGTGGCGAATACGTTATGGAGGGTGGGAACGGGATTTACGCCCCTTTTTTCAGGCTTTCTAATGAACCCACCCCCACCCTCCTACTCCAATTCGTTCGAGAGTTATAGCCGGTTTTCCATGAAAATTTCAGGGTCAGTTGAATTTTTGGAATTTTTAAAGTGTCATAAATCTGCAACGGTGTCCGCCTCGATATTGAGGGTGGGGAGGATCGACGCCTTTTCCTTCAGGCTTTCAAACGAACCCACCTTTCCCCACCTCCCGTTGAGGCGCTGTATTCTTGGACAATGCGTTTTTGGAATGGAAAAAGTGTAATAACTCTACAACGGTGGCGAATACGTCATGGAGAATGCGGACGGGATTTACGCCCTTTTCTTCAAAACTCTTCAAGCGCCTTTCTTTCTCGTCGCAGAAATGTCTTCATTTTAAAGGCACTAATATCTTTGATCAGTTGATCGCATCTATGGAGCAAGACGATGAGACGTTTGAGCACACAAGTGAGTGATACTTTGGTTTGCTTCACTACACTAGTCTTATATTTCTTTAGCGGCGGGGACGATTTATGCGATACAAGTGGGATATCAACGAAATTGGACCGTGTTTTAGAAATGTTTCGCAGAATAGGTTTCTTTTTCTTACTATCCTCGGCAAGATCTTGTTTTAAGTTTGTGATGAGCGTCTTCACGAAATCGATGGAAAGTGACCGACGACTACGTGTCGGTTTAGATATAACAGTCCATCTGTTACTTTCTGTTGCGCTCAGTAAACCCATAGGAATGATTTCGGCGTGTCTCTTGACAAACGTGCGCATATCTGTTATCAGCGTGGGATCATTATAGACAGGCGATAAGGTTGTCGTCAGTAATCGCGCAAACGCGCATGTCAGATTTTGCAGTAATTTTTGTACGACAAGTTTGGGCGATGTGTATTTTTTTATCGTCACGTAGACTCTGTGCGGTTGCAGTTATATTTTGTGCAAAAGAAAATCGACGGTCAATACGTTGGGAAATGCCTTGGCGACTTTGAGCGCTAGCAATGTCCAGTCAATCGACACGTTTTTGAAGCCATATGTCAGTAAATGGCCGTAAGCCCACACTGCGCAACAGCACACGATGTATGTTAATATATCAGGGGAGTGTATATTGTCCAGTGTGTTTCTCACCACCCATATGCAGCGAATGAGTGCTAGCAAGAACGATGGATACAGTCGTACAAAGGATAGACGAAGTGATCATTGGGATCATCTAGTGGCCGTATTTGTACAATACCGTCTTGAATGGAACTGACTTCCGTACCACGTAAAAACATGTGTCGTGTAAGGTGATAATTATACAACAGACTTTTGCCGTGTAAAAAGTACAATACCCTGAATTCCGCTCTTATATACCGCTTCACCTCTTGCAAAGGTATAATGTTGCTGTCGAGACGGAGACGCTTTACTGTCAGTGTTGATATTTTGTGTGTGAGATACTCTATGTCAGGAATAATAGTTTTTTCCATGTACTCGTTCCCGTTAGTGAAGCGGCATATGAGACGGCACTTAAGTAATTCGCGTATGCACGCGCATCGCGCGTTAGAGTCCCAAACATTTAGAGACTGGATGTACTCTTGGATGTTGTTGCAAAATCCGGCGTCCACGGTGATGACTTCTTCCATGCGAAGGACATTGAACGCTCGAACGTGGTTTTTGGCATACATAATTACATTTCTTATGTACTGTTTAAGGATGTCGGCGCAAACTGTTATATTTTTGTCGCCTACTGCAAAAAACCGGCATAAAACGGCAATGGCAAGAAGAGATGATCCCAAGGGACGTGCAAATTTCGCGGCGGCGTTGTATGCCTGCGTGAAAGTAATATGCGGCATGTTTGGCATAGAGTGTCGGGAGAAGTAACCGTAATTCCCCAGAAACGCTACGCGGAAACGTTTCAATTTGCTTTTATAGTTCCGCCCACCGGCAAATATGATACTGAGAGAGGAGTTATCTTTCATACCGCCATCCAGTTTGACGAAAAGTATGTCCCCGTCGTTACAATGAAATTGGTCTGCACGATGAAGCTGCACGACGTCCACGTGCGGGTGATTTATATCAGCAAAACTTGTTAGGATGTCGCGAAAATTGTTTAGATTAGCGCGCATGCCATGGGCCCAAACGTAAAAACGCACAATCGACATGCCGCATGCGGTGACAGGCGACGTTTCCGTCATGAGTTGAGCTATGTTTTCTGCAAGTAGTTTCCATTCCTCGGCGGAAAAAGTGAAAGCGCTTTGTACACGGTGGCTTACGTAAGGAAGACCGGACATGGCTGTGGTGCTAGTGACATCCATGCGGCGTGATGCAGCAACGACGAATTTCTCAATGAAAAGTTGGCGACAGATCGAGAGACTTTCTGTGTACTGCTTGGTTGATGAAGGCGGTACAAGGCGGAAGGATGTAAGCGTGTGTATTAATTTGAAAGAGGACAAAGATTTTCGTGCCTGTGGAGCTCTCAAACAGCAGGAATTCGTGCCATCGGAATCTGGGAAGGAATTTTTCATTGGCAGCGACGTATGACGGCTCATTCCTGTTATATGTGTTTCGATGGGATAAATAGTTGGTAAGTTTTGTATTTCTGCATTCCTTAGTTTTATCAGAGGTTAAGCGCACAGTGAAACCGGCAGGGTTAGAAAAAGATAGCGGAGGACGTGTACACACAATGACAGAGTCAAGGTCTGAAGATACCTCTACATTTAGACCGCTTGCGTAATTTTCATCGACAGGAGTGCAATTCAATGAGGGAAACATATTTGGTAAATCTTTCGCAGCCATGTCAAAATTTATATGTACTTTACTTGCGCAGAGAAGGAATGTTGGAAACTATCTTCAAGAAATGGAGGGAAGAATATAATTTATGTATATACATATGTATATAATATCTTTATACTGTTTCAAATTTTGTCTAATGTTTTTTATGCTATATTTATTAGTATTTTTTTTCAGCGTGTACTGTGCGGGTAGATGAGTGTGCTGCTAAGAATAGTGAAATTAAGTGTTACCGTTTTTTTCGGAAAGAGTGAGTATACGGAGTTTTGTATACGGGTATGAATTAAACTTGGTCCAAAAGACGTTGTTGGGGAAATGTATAGTGTGACACGCGACGAAAGTCTTGTGTTGGAAACGGCTATATTGTCTAGCCGTCGGTAGTGTGAAGGATAGTCAATGGACAAGTTGGCTGAACAGGAGTAATCAAGGTCAGATGAAGAATGTTTTTTCGCTAATGGATAATTGATCTGCCGGCGACACTGTGCCGGCGGAAATAGTGGTATGAAAACTAGAAGGTTTCGACAAGAGCGTGTGTATTGAACTCGGTATGTAGATATTAATGCACTCACCACGAACAAGTTCTTGCGGAAAAGTGTCTCACGACGTTAGCCTCCTGTGGGAAGGTTTGTGAAAGGTGATAATTTTTTCTTCTCTTAACTTTTTCCTCTTCTGCAAGGTTTAATGCTATTCGAAAAATGATTATTTTTTTCACCTTTCTCTCCCTTTTTTTTAACGCTTAATGGTTTGTGAAAGGTTATTACTATTATTATTTTCTTTTTTTCTACCCTTCCAAGGTTTACTCATTTTCGACGAGTTATTACTTTTTCCCTCGTTTTTCCTCTTTTAAAGTATAATGGTTGTGAAAGGTGAAGAATTTTTCGGTTAATTTTTACTTTTTTCCTCAATGTCAAGGTTTTGCGGTCAGTGAATATTCTTTTTTCCCATTTTTCTTTTGTTTTCTTTGTACTTTTTTTACGTTTAATGGTTTATAAAAAGTGATGTCTATTATTTTTTTCTTTTCTTCCTCCTTACCAAGGTTAGTGATTTTCGGAGAGTTATTACTTTTTCCCTCGTCTATCCTCTGTTAAAGTTAAATAGCTGTGAAAGGTGATGACTTTTTAGATTTTTTTCCTTTTGTCCTCTATTTCAAGGTTTGACGGTTTTGCGATACGTGATTATTCCTTTTTCCCATTTCCCCTTAGCTTTTTGTTTTAGTGATGAGTGATATATATATAAAGTGACGATTTATGCTTTGTTTACTTATTGCGTATAAGTTCTCCTTTTGTTTGTCTTTCGTTATTTTTTTTTTAAGTTATTTTTTTGGAATTTATTTTCTTTCGTTCTTTTTCTCTCTAACTTTCAGTCTTTTTGTTGTTTAATTTTTTTCCATACCACCTTCGGACTAAACCAAACATAACATGTGATCGTGAGGTCAAGATGAGGTCAGGTTGAGATAAGGATGAAGTCAGGATGAAAATTTTTTTCTTCTTTCTCCTTTTTTTCCTTTTTTTCCTTTTTTCTTTATTTCTTTTTTTTCTTTTTCTACACCATGCCACCTTCGGAGTAAACCGTAACATAACATGTGACCGATGAGGTCAGGATGAGGTCAGGTTGAGGTCAGGATGAAATTTTTTCTTTTTTTTCCTTTTTTCCTTTTTTTCTTTTTTTCCTTTTTTTTTCCTTTTTTTCTTTTTTTCCACCATGGCACCTTCGGAGTAAACGTAACATGTGACCGATGAGATCAGGTTGAGGTCAGGATTAGGTCAGAATGAGGTCAGGATGAGGTCAGGATGAAAATTTTTCCTTTTTTTCTTTTTTTTCTTTTTTTTCTTTATTTTCTTTTTTTTCTTTTTTCCACCATGCCACCTTCGGAGTAAACCGTAACATAACATGTGACCGATGAGGTCAGGATGAGGTCAGGTTGAGGTCAGGTTCAAATTTTTTCTTTTTTTTTCTTTTTTTTCCTTTTTTTCTTTTTTCCCACCATGCCACCTTCGGAGTAAACGTAACATGACATGTGACCAATGAGGTCACGTTGAGGTCAGGATGTGACCGAATGTCACTTTATGATCTTTCCTTCGGTATTTTGTCTTCCAAGTGATCCTAACCTTTCTAGCGAAGATCTTAGTGAACCTGACCTTTTCCAGGACTGCCCCGAATGATCTTCACCGTCGCCTCCTCCTTTACGGTCGCCAGGACGTCTTTGAAGGAAGACGGCCAAACCTATAAGCCCGCGGGGCTGGACCTGGCCAAGTTCCCACGTATGGCTCGGGAGCGTTCGGAAGGACGGGAGTTCCGTTTCTTCTGACAGCGTAAGCGTTTCCGAAGTGCTTGGTTCGATCACTGGACGCTGGAGTTTCAGTCGTATCGTTCAGTCGTATGCACGGCGGTAGAGAATTAACTCGTTTTAATAACAAAACAATTTATTGAAATAAAATATAAATGTCCGTGTGGATAAAATCGAACGGTACAAACAAAGGAATAAATCTGCTCAACGGCAGCGAAATCATAAGTTTAATTTCCGAGATACGAGCGGCGACGTGGTTATTGTCCACGGAATCGCAAAACGGCTTTTTCGCGTAAGAGTTAATTTCGGACTCAGTATTCACCCAAATAAACACGGGGGTATCATTCGATAAGGGCTGTGAAGCCTAGTCGCTCGGTTAAGGCTCGGCGCGACACAAAAGAACTACAGAAACGATAATAAACGCACTAATAGTTATGAACGCAATAATATATAGTAGTAGCGCAACGTAAAAGAAACAGAATAATAATAATAATGGCGCTGAATGGCCTCACAGATCTCGCGGATCTCACATGACGATCTGGATATGATGCAATGGCGTCTCGCGACCAACGCAGTACGCACTTAGGGCGTGGCGGTTATACCCGCTTAGGGTTCGGCGCGGTTGTATGTATGCCGGTTTACGCGTGTATTAACGCGAAGACAGTTATGCTGTTCCGGCTTAGGCGGAAGGTTCCGCTGTGACAGAGTCGGATATTATGCGTGAACACGGTCCGCGGTAATGGCGTCGCGATGTCAACCGTTACAACGTTCTACGCACTTCGCGATTCCCGTTAGGCGGGCACTGCAGCGGGCTAGGGAGCCGAATCAGGTAGTCGTGGAATTGACGGGCACTCGAAATACCGGGGGGATAACGGTGAAGGAATTTTCCTCGCTCACCGGTCCTGGCGGAATTTGGTCTTCGTTTGAGCCTCGGTCTCCTGTGGCCTTGGTCCTTGGAAGGCGTCCGGACGTCGTCCTTGCGCGGCCGAAGTGTCCTCGGATCCAGGTTTGCACTCGAGAGTTTAAGCCCGATCGCGTAGCGTCGGAGAAGGCATCGCGTATCCCCGACGAACTACGTCGCAAAAGGCAGGAGCACGAGGAACGTATGTGTTCACTCGAGCTCTGCTGGGAAGCAAAAGGCGGCAGGGAAGGGTCTTCGCGGACCGAGTCCGCTCGCAGTGGGGATAACGGTCGATCACGCGAGGCTTCCCGGCCAATCCGAAACGGCTGACGCAATAACGGTTATTGTTGCGCGTTACATGGGAGACGGCTCGCTATTCGCCCAGACTTTGACCAATCCGGAGCGTCTTGTTCAGCGAGCGTCCGGTGACAGCCAATCAGGTGCGGCTTAGATGTCGCCGGTCGTCCAGCGACCAGCGACCTGTTGTAGATGGCGCGCGGGTCCAGTGACCAGCGAAGGCAGAGGTCGCCAGCTTCCAGTGACCAGCGACCAGCGAAGGCAAAGGGCGCCAGCCTCCAGTGACCAGCGACCAGCGAAGGCAGAGGGCGCCAGCATCCAGCGACCAGTGACCAGCGATCCTCGACGGTGTTTATCTCTTCTTCCTGTCATTTATGACTGGAACTCTTGGGCTCTTTGGGCTCCTTGTTCGCTCCTCTTCCGATCTGGACCATAAAACGGAAGTCCTGCTATCCAGGGTTGAGCGAATCACTGGTCAGATCTCCTTTCTCATTGGAACACTGTGGTTCAAAAAATTCAGATTTCGGTCAGGATTATCCTGCCGGTCTTTTTATAAGTTTTTTCCAGGGATTGTCAGGAATCCCAGAGTACCGGGCCAGGATCACTCAGGGCCCATTTCACCCAGTCAGGTCCCCCTGATTACACATCACGGGGGTCAGGATGGGAAAGGGCTAGGTTTCGCCGGTCAGGACGGCGATATCTGTGTAAATTTNGTTAGGTTAGGTTAGGTTAGGTTGTGACCGAATGTCACTTTCCCCGCGCGCCGGGGTATTTTTCCGTCCAGGTGATCCTGACGCTTCTCGGATCAACACCAGTCGAACCTCACCGATCGGCTCCTCCCTCCACGGTCGCCAGGACGTTTTAAAGGACAACGTCCAACCTGTCGAGCCCGCGAGGCTGGATCGGCCAAGTCCCCACGGTGAATGCTCAGATCTGATTGGGGAGGACAGACGGTCCGTTCCCCCAATGAACGTCTCCGAAGACTATAGCTCTCATCGCTGGACGCCCGAGGGGCAATCGCACGCGCGGCGGTACAAATAACGCACCCGTTGTTGCAGTATAAAACGTTTATTCAAAATAACATGTGGATGCGTGACAGGTCAAAAATAAATTCAATCATGTGAACAAATAATCACTGCGGCGAAATCGTTCGGTCGTTTCCCGAGATTCGCGCATCGGAGTCGGGCTTCGACAAGACAAACAAAAAATTCGCT
>NW_014554706.1:0-21144 GCF_001313825.1 Dinoponera quadriceps | reverse complement strand
TTAACACTGATCGCTACCAACAGCAAATGATCGATTTAAATCGAGCAATTCGTGAAAAACGACCGAAATATGGAAAAAGGCAACACAAAGTCATTTTACTCCATGATAATACCCCATCACACACACAGCAAAACGGGTAAGGGAAACGATCGAGGCGTTCAGTTGGGAAATACTAACGCATCCGGCTTATTCTCCAGACTTGGCTCCGTCCGATTATCATCTATTCGCATCAATGGGACACGCTCTCGCTGAACAACGCTTCAATTCGTATGAAAATGTACGAAAGTGGCTCGATAGCTGGTTCGCTTCAAAAGAAGAAATGTTTTTTTGTCGTGGCATTCATAAACTGCCGGAGAGGTGGGAAAAATGTATAAATAGCAATGGACATTATTTTGAATAAAATATTTTTTATCATTTTCAAACAACAGACGTGTAATTTTTACAAAAAAATTCCGGTTTCATAATTCTACACCTGGTAATAGTAGAGCATTTGCCCGTTAAGCGAAAGATTCATGTTCAATTCTGAGCTAACGCTATCACGTTGCCTCCTGAATTTTTTTCTTTATACGGGTAATAATAGGATGACCGTAGGTGCATTCTTAGAAACAAAAACGATCGGACAAAAGTCATTGGCAGAGAGAATCTCTATGATTGTTCTGCGCGAAAATTTGAATTTACATGCTGCATTAATGAGACCCGTGCTTTTGAGGGCCGCATACTTGTTAAATATCTGATAAATATTCTATTCGATAATATCATTTTAACGCATTTTAACGCATTTTTCTACATAATAATTTAAGAAAAATCGATTTTTTATATTTATTATTATATATTGTTGTATCGATATATTTACAAAATGCAATTAATTTTTTTAGACTTCTCTGCGTTTGCTTATCAATTATACCATTTTATATGCAAAAGTGTTAAATTGATATTGTCGAAAATTTTATTTAGTGAATAATTTATGAGAAATGTCATATCTTTTGTACTAAAAAATATCAAAATAAAAAATAAAATATCTCGAAAAGTATTCGCTTTTCTCTTCTTAAATTATCTTATTATGATACTTTTAGATGTGAAGTGAACAGAACAATATTTTAAAAAATAAAAATTTTTTAAATAAAATTATATAAAAAAATAAATTTTATTTTTAAATTTCTTTAAATTATTGACTATACAACAAAATTATGTTCATTACTTTATGTTCACCTCCGAGTTTTATAATTTTTTTATGAAACATTTTTTGTGCGGAGTGTTGCATCAACATACCACCCATTACCATAGATTGCTTGCCCAAAGGTGCGCGAGTCCAAATAATAACTGGATTTGTCGATATAGTCACTCATGTACCTTTTCGAAGTTATAGCGTTTCAATTATCATAATTTCAACCGATTCGCATCATGGTCGGTTAGGAGCCCAACAACATTGTAGTATAAAATATTTAAAAATAAAAACACGAAGAAGCATGTGATTAAACGGAATAATTAAAATTAATATATAAATAGATAAATATAATAACAAACTTCCCTTTCTCACACTATTTTCATCATTTTTTGAGGTTGCCAACTTTTACAGATGTTAGAGATTGCAAAAAATAAGAAAGAATTAATGATAAGCCTCAAGCGAATATATACAGTTATTAGCTTCAAGAAAAAATATGAATGAAATGCAAATGCAGAATAAATGAATGATAACAATTTAATTGATGACCACATTCATATATTACAAGCGACAGATTTTTTATACAGGGTGCGGCGAAAGGTTTGCCCGAGTTTGAAAAATCCGTTGCTCACCAGATGGCGTGAGTAGGTTGTTGGGCAGGGTCTCATTAGGAAGGTTGTTCTCAACCGTTTTCAGTTAACATCATGATTTGGACTGGAGTGACTTTGTCAAGAAATGCTCAACCGAATCCCTGCAACGTCAACTTTCTGGAGCACTGACGAGGCCCATTTCCACCTCTCTGGTGATGTTAACAAGCAGAACTTTCGGTACTGGGCTGACACCAACCCAAGGCAATTCCATGAGAGACCTCTGCACTCACGAAAAGTCACTGTTTGGTGTGCCATATCCAAATTTGGGATCATTGGGCCTTATTTTTTTTAGGAAAATGGCCATACTGTTACAGTTACAGCTCAACGTTATGTTTTCATGCTGGAAAACTTTTTTGAGCCTAAATTGCAGGAGTTGAGTGAACAGACAAATCTGGGGGAGATTTGGTTTCAACAAGATGGAGCAACAGCGCATACAGCCCGCATTTCTATGGCGAAACTGAGGCAAATGTTCCCTACTCGACTCGTCTCTCTGAGGGGTGATTTGGGGTGGCCAGCAAGATCGCCCGATTTGAGCATTTGTGACTTTTTCTTGTGGGGGTATCTGAAAGAAAAAGTCTTCAAGCATCGTCCCCATACCCTACAAGAACTGAAAAGGAGAATCATCGAAGAGGCGAACGCCATTCCGATTTAGATGTGCCAAAACGCAGCCCGAAGCTTCCAAAATCGGCTACATCAGTGCATTGCTACTGAAGGCCGCCATCTTGCAGATATCGTTTTTAAACGTTAATGTAAAAAAACTGTTTGAAGTACCAAAGTAATAAAAAAATTTCCAATCCTCTACATTTAATAGTATTTTATTGATTGCTCTCCAAAATGAGGGCATACCTTTCGCCGCACCCTGTATATGCTCTCTATACTTCTTGGAATGAAGATATACACGAAATAAATAAAACTACTATTACAAATCGTAAAAACGAATATCTTATCTTTCCACGCTAAATATTCCGACTACGATTATTTTGCGCGAAAATTTGAATTTGCATGCAGCATTTATGAGTGCATGTAATAATTAATTAAAGTAAAAACATTCTTACTCCGCAAAAAATATTTTACCAGCAAGTTATTAACTTATTAAAATTAAAATTTATTAGCTTGTTAAACTTAAAAATATATACAATGTTGTTGTGCTCATAATCAATCATGATGCTAATCCGTTGAAATTATGAAATTTGTAACGCTATATCTTTGTTGGAAAGGTATCTGAATGACTACATTGACAAATCCGAAGTCACTAACTAGACGCGCACACCTTTGGGCAGGCAACCCGTCGTAATAGGTTGTATATTGATGCAACACCCTGTACACAATATGTTCTCGTGATAAGGTGACTGGTTCTATCTCCAAGCTGCTTGCAGCGCCATCTCTAAATCAACATATGCGTTACGTAGTGACACTTTTTAATTATCACCATAAAAAATTTCAAGTCGCTAACATGTCTAGTTCATGAGTTATGAATATATTAAATATGCTAGTATTTTTTATATATTTGTTATAAGAAACACGATGGAACAACGCGCGAACATTAAATTTTGTTTTGAATTGGACTGAAATTAAAAATTGTTATTGAAACATCTTGTGGTAGTGAAGCCATGAATCGCAAGAATATTTTCGAATGGTTTGCAAGATTTTATTATGGCAGGAATAAACGATTCATAACTAGGCGCATCAAAAACAACTTGAAATAAAAAATAAAGAAAACGTGCAAAAAGCAGCCGAAATTCTTCGAACTGATCGCTGTGTGTCTGCGACACTCATTGAGAAATTCATTGGCATTCCTAAAACCACTGTCTATAGTATTTTAATAAAAGAGTTAGGAAAGCAAAAGGTCTGCGCGCGCTTTGTGCCTCACTCTTTAACAAAGGACTAAAAGATTTTGCTCACAAAGAGTATTATGGTACTTGAACACAATTCATCTGATTTAACTCTCTGTGACTCCTGGCTATTCAGAAAACTAAAGTTGGTCGTGAAAGGATTATGTTATGATTCGATTTAGAAATTCCGAAAAGTTTTGTCAGAGTTTCTAAAGGTGATTCCGGCGGAGGACTTTAAAGACTGCTTCAAAAAGTTTTACGATTGTTTTTAGCGATGTATTGACTCGCAAGGAGTCTATTTTGATTAATTAATAATTAAAACAAAACATAAATAACGCCTTGTGTTTCATTTGACACCAGTCATCTTTTCACTGAAACATGCTAAATTAGGACATAGCAAAAAAGATTTTTAGGTGGGGACATTCAAATGTCTCTTACTCTATTATATTATTTAAGTTTTATACAAGTTTTTATTACTAAATAGCTTTTATTCTATTATATTATTTAAATATCATATAAGTTTTTATTATATTATTTAAATTTTATTTTATTATAGAAATTAGTCGTGGTTTATTCTTTAAAATGGGCAGAAAGTTTTTAGTATCCAATTGACTTGAACTTTTGTTCGAACTTTTTTACTGATTTATTATTCAAATTCAATCATATCCAGGCAGCAATTTTAATCTCCATTTTAGTCTCATTCAATCAATCACACTCACCTGTGTACGCGTAGCAGAGTTTTTGTCCAAATATCGCATTGGAACGTAAAATTTCAGACTCTCTCTCCGACTTTGGAGAAATCCAGTGTTCTTTTATTTTCGTCAGTAGAATCTTCATCTGCAGCTCGAAGTCAATTCAAATGTGAGTACACTATGTGATCAATCCGTTATTTCCCGATCTTCCTGCTCGTAAGCGTATCTTACGATTGACGCATAATCGTATGGATTAATTAACCGATTAACGGTTAGCGCCGTTCAAATTTACATACCTTAGGTAAAGTACACGCAATACAGATTATTTTTCCTACGGTGAGTATAACGTAAATTATCAATGGTATACAATCAATCACCTCGAAAATGTCCGACCAAACCTCGATCATACCTAACACCTAAATTCATATTCCACAAATTACTTTGCATGTTACATTATTGATCTCGCATAGTCGATTAAATAGCTCGACACGACATGTGCATCGATGACTTATTCTATGTTATAAAAAGGAAATTCTGTTACAAAAGAAAAATCAAACAAAAAAATTGTACCAAAATAATAATTATTAAAACAATCTTACTCAGAATAATTGTATTATTCGTGAATACTCCGCTAATAATTTTTTATATAACAGTTGTTCTACTTACAAAAGAAATACAAGAAAAGAATTTTAGCATATCAGTCTCGTGGTAGCTAAAAGATTGCATTTTGCAAAATACAAGTGAATATCTTATAGGCACTTCGTCAAGCAACGATACAATGGTGGTTAAGAAGTACGGCAAATAGAAAAACGTAAACATTAAGACTTCTAAGGTAAACAGAGATAGATCACGATTGAAAAAAATTTTAACAAGACAACTTTACATTTTTTCTCGATAATCTCAAATGTGATCTACTTGCTAACTGCTTGGTTCTTGCATGGTTCTTACATTCTTTCTCAACCTGCCCAACTTTAACGTAAATTTTCCGTATTTTCCGTTAGACAATGAAGATGAATGTAATGCAAAATGACAAGCGCAATATTTTGAGATGATAAGACGCGTTTTCTTCCTTTACCTCGAATGTGAATCCAGATCCGGCTACTAATAGAAATCCGCAGTAAATCGCGTAACGATTGACTCTGCTGCAAAAAGGCCACAAGCCACTCAAATTCAATAGTACGCGCACAATTTTGTAATGTGATTCTCGAAAAAACTTGTCGAAACTATCCATTTTGTCGTTTGTCTGCCGCTGTTTTGTCCCAGCGGTGAGATTCGCTTATGAGAAATTCCTTTTCAACCTTGATTACCATGTAGGTCGCGAAGTACACACGTTGCAACAGTTACGTTCGCGTTAGTAAATCCACGCAAGGAGACATTCGCGATCGATGATAATAGCCAGTATCAATTGTAGTTACTCTTTCCGTTACAGATAAAAGGTTGAAAATTACGCTTGGGAACATGCGATAATGATATATACTGCGGCACAGACTCTCTCGGAAAGTTGTTTAAGTTGCAAATTACTATGAAAGGATGTTGCTGCAGGCACACTGTGACGTGCTATTTTCTTTTCGTGCCATCTGCATCGGAAAACCATAGTCTTGTAATATCATTTAAGTACGGTACGGTATGGTACGTTTTATATACCGCAAATAGAGAATGTTTGATATGGTCGGGGTGAGAAAATTTAATTTCTTATTCGCGAGATACGTTTCATCATTGATCAGCATTTTATTAAATAACTTGCGTTTATTTACACGGCTTAACTTTTCTTATATGTGCTATTTTCAAAAATTTTCTGCATTTGTTTTGCTGAGAATTGTCGAGAAAATGAAATGCGCGTCTGAGTATATTACGATGTTTTTATCTTTAATTATTCTATATAAATGGTGGACGTTGTTATTATTTAATAATTATTATTATTTAAATAACAGAATGTCATACATCATAATAATTATTTTCTTATTTATTAAAACATGAACTCTAACAAACTTAAATCATCGCACGGATTGCAAAACGATGAAATACGAGGCAGATATGCGTACTACCTAGAGGAGAAAATGGAATGAAAAAATCATCTCCTAAAAGGAAGATGCTTATAATCGGAAAAAGGAAAAGGAAGAATTGTAATGACTCTTACCGCGCTGAAAGTCGGAAGAAAGAGGACCATCATTTACCCGACAGTTAATGTACAAAATATGGCGCTCCTCAGCATTATTACGTTGAAGAGTCTTCTTGATTTGGATGACGACTCGTACCATTCACCTCTATAACTGGTGGTAACAATTTGATCAGTGCGTTAAAATCCCTTTGCATTTTTTCGTACAGCATTTTTGCACGTTTTTACAAGTATTTGGTAAATAATAATAGCCACTTACACAGACATATGAGGGCGGCCCGATAAGTACTTAGCCTACAAAAGAAAAACGAAAATTTTGGAAAAGTGGCGATTTATTTCTCAACATAGTCTCCTTTTAGCTCGATACACTTGACCCAGCGATGTTCCAACTTCTTTAACCTATCTGAAAAATACGTTTTCTCGAAGTCTACAAAGGCCTCCGTGGCGGCGATGACCTCCTCATTCGACTCAAATTTCTGCCCGGCGAGTGACTTTTTCAAGTTTGGAAACAAAAAAGTCGCACGGGGCCAAATCTGGAGAATACGGTGGATGGGGCAGCAGTTCGTAGTCTAATTCAACCAATTTGGTCGAATGAGGAGGTCATCGTCGCCACGGAGGCCTACTTTGCAGACTTCAAAAAACCTTTTTTTCAGATGGGTTAAAGAAGTTGGAGCATCGCTGGGTCAAATGTATCGAGCTAAAAGGAGACTTTGTTGAGAAATAAATCGCCACTTTTCCAAAATTTTCGTTTTTCTTTTGTAGGCTAAGTACTTACTGGACTGCCCTCGTATATACACAATTGCACTGGTCAATTACTTGTGGTCCCAGCCAACACAAGATATATAAATGTAGGAACTGTGCGACCATGTAGCCGCTATGTCTGATCGCTAGTTCCAAAGTTAGTGTGTCTGTATTGGTAGTCTAAATGCTTCATCAAAACAATTTTAACATCATGATCGTTAATTACGAGAAAATTGAGATATACGACTACATTTTATTCTATTCAGCAGAAACTTGCCGACAAACCTACAAGCTCATGGCCCCGACGATCAAACCCACTTTCAAGAAGAAGGCTTTCACATAAACAGTAGTCAGTGACCGCGCGCGCGCACACACACACACACACACACACACACACACACACACGTGTAGTCCTCGAACCTCCTCCTCCTCCTCCTCGATGAAGTGCGCATCGTCGTGCATCCGTGCGCGAGACTCGTCGCTACTGAGGAAAAGCCGGCAGTGAGCGGTTTATCCGCGAATGCGAAGCGGTTGCGCGATTACGCGCGAGATTTCGTCGATGATTTTATTTATCCGCGGGATACGCGATATGTGAAAGAATGTAAGAAAGATACGTTTTGTTAGGGAAGGATCATTGTGGATGGAATAAAAGGATATTGTTTTTCCGCAGGATAGATGGTTTCGTGTATAACAACAAATGTGTATGATTTTTGGGGGAAAAAGAGTATATCCTATTTGCGAGAGAGAGAGAGAGAGAGAGAGAGAGAGAGAGAAAGAGAGAGAAATTATCTATTTTCCGATAAATGGGGGTATATACATTGCTTATTTTTAGCCGGAGTGGATAGAAGTATCGTATGTTTTGGTTCGGTTTGTACGTAATAGAGTGAAAGAGAGAGAGATACGTAATAGAGTCAGAGAGAGAGATAAATGTTTTTTTGTTCTTCCTCTGTGGAGTGGACAGAAGTATGAGGTGAAACGATTATAGAGAGAGAAATGTCTCAAAAAACGATGGAGACTTGCGAGTCGATTGAATTATCACGTAGCAAATATATGAAGAAGAGTAATGAGATGCAGCGATCTGTTGTTACTTTGGAACAACAGCAACGAGCTAATGTTGAAATAGCATTGCGATCGATTGAGTTTGATGATGATGAAGATGATGATAAGGAAGATCATACGGAGAAAAGGAGAATAAAGAGGAAAGTTGTGATAGTCACAATCGATAATAATCATAATAATAATTACGAAAAGGAAGAATCAGTAGAAGAGAAAGAAGAATGAGAAATGCTGTTTCCTTTTACGCCTCTTGATTTTTTACGTGAATTGTGGTCGTCGGATTTCACACCGCTTCGTAATATTTGATTAATGACGGCTGCCCTGTGCAGCAGACAGTCTAAATTTGATGCTGTTCAACATGTTGTAAATGTAGATCAGTGCAGAAACGAAGCGACCGCTCTGTGCGACGTATTGTTCGATCTGCACGAAATATGGCTATGTAGCGGATCTTCGCGTCGCATTCCCTGTACCGTTGATGAGATGGTCAAGGTTATACGTGATAACACACCTCGAAAATTGTATCTGGCCTCTTACATTAATGGGATTCTTTTGGAAGAGAGTTTTTACAATTGAATTCATTATTACTAGGAGTATGTGTTGAAACTCGTAGAAACTGCTGTTGCTAATCAAGTCGCGTCTGTCGATGATAAGGGTGGTAGTGGTGTTAGGACGACGGTGCCGTTGATAATGGATAAGAGGGTTGATGAGGAAGAGCGGGAAGCGACGGAGATCGTTGATGGAGGTGGAGGGTTAGATGCAATGTTTGTCGATTGTCGCGAGATTACGCGAGATGGCGTGCAACAATTTATCACGAAAGTAGAGGATCGATGCGTGCTCACTGTGAAATCACCGGATAAGAGGGGTTCTGAGCTCGTTCTTCTTCAAATTTACGATACTAAAGATATTTTAGGACGGGAGCCCCGCACTTGGTGGAAATATGCAAAAATGAAGACTCAATTTCTAAGTTTGAGCAGCGAACGTAAGAAACTGCTCTTGAGGCGTTTGTTGTATCAAATAGCGGATGAATTGAAAGCGTTGCCCGGGGTCGTTCGAGAGAATCAACAGGTTCAATTTCTCAATAATTGAGAAAAAAGGAGAATAATCTTCATTGCTTATGTGTGTTAAAAGAAATAATAAAGAGGGATAAAAAGAATATATATATATTTATTTGTGTGTGTGCGTGGAAGATGCATTGCCTATTTGATGAAAAAAACTGTTTTTATAATATTCCATAAATCATTGTGCGCCTAGAGCATAAAAAAAATTGATTTTTGGTTAAAAATCTTAAATATTTATTTTCTATTTGTTGAAAATCAACGCGACAAGTTCGCAATCAATTATATTGTTTTGATCGAAAGAGCCACTATTGAGTATTGCTTTAGTGATATTCGCATTATCGGGTATTGTACGTGCGATATCGAGAAATCGTCGTAATTTCGCGTCGACGTTATTAGTAATTAGACATAGTAAGCTGGCGATGCGGTTGATACAATGTTTGAGTTTGTATATATTGATAACGGTGGCTTGTGACATGGACCACAGGCGACGAGCCGTGGACATTTTTAGCATTAGTATTGGTAGATTATTGATTTTTCCGAAGCGTAGTGTTAGATTTTTGATCTGAATATCGTTTGGAAAATCTCCTCCTCCCACAATGTTGCCACTGTGTCGTAGACTCAATATCACGTTTAATTCTTCGAGGAAGTTTTTCCATATGGTTGCTGAGAGCGTGATTTCCTTGCCATAATTGCCATCTATGACAACGCTTACATGGGATGGAAGTGTTGTTGTGATTCCTATTTTGATAAATTTGTAACCCGTTTTCGTCAATAGATATTTCCACGTTTAGATTCGAACCGGAATGTTTGTAATCGTGTTTTCATCGTTTCTAGTGAACAAAATGGTAGTAGTAGTAGTAGTAGTAGTAGTAGTAGTAGTAGTAGTAGTAGTAATGTAACTTGGCAAGTGAGGAAAAGTATTTTATTAGGTGAAGTAAAATGTTCTGAGCGGTTTTTCGCTTTATTTCGACGATGAAATTAACATATTTAGGATTATCCGATTTCGATCAAATATGCGCCGTTTTGTTCAATAACTTTTGTCCATTTTGAAGGCAATTTCATAATTCCGCAATTGAAGAAGTCCTCGTCTTTATTGGTAAAAAACTTGATCAGCTCATTTTCACAAGCCTCTCTTGAGGCCAGTTTTGTACCATGAAAGATGTTTTGTACCAAGAAAATTTTGCAAATGTTTGAAAAGGTGATAATCGCTTGGTGCCAAGTCTGGACTATACGGTGGGTGCAATAAAACCTCCCATCCAAGCTCTCGGAGCTTCTGGCGCGTCGTTAATGATGTGTGCGGCCTGGCGTTGTCTTGATGGAACACAACACTCTTCCTATTGGCCAATTCTGGCCTCTTCTGGTCGCTCGCCTGCTTCAATCTGGTCAGTTGTTGACAATAGAGGTCCGAATTGAATGTTTGGCCCGATGGGAGCAGCTCATAGTGGATGATTCCTTTCCAATCCCACCAAACACACAGCAAAACCTTCTTGGCCGTTAATCCAGGCTTGGCGATCGTTTGGGCCAGCTCACCGCAATTGGACCACGATCTTTTTCGGCTGTTGTTCTCGTATGTGACCCATTTTTCATCACCAGTTACCATCCGCTTCAAAAATGGGTCGATATCATTACGTTTCAGCAAAGAATCGCAGGCATCAATTCGGTCCAAAAGGTTCTTTTGCGTCAATTCGTATGGGACCCATACATTGAGCTTCTTCTTGAGACCAGCCTTAAGCAAATGGTTTCAAACGGTTTTCTGGCTAATCTTCAGTTCCTGGGCAATGGAATAAGTGCTCACATGCCGGTCCGACTCGACGATTTCCATGATTTTATCGACATTTTCGACGATTGGCCTATCAGAGCGTGCCTCATCTTCGACGTCCATATTACCAGAACGGAATCGTTGGAACCACCGCTTTGCTGTTGCATTCGATACTGTATTGGGTCCATAAACAGCATAAATTTTTTTGGCCGCCTGCTCCGCCTTTTCACCTTGGTCGTAGTGGTACTGAAGAATGTATTGAATTTTCTCTTTTTTTACTTCCATTTTGGAACGCTGTAACACACAACTGCCTTGACCAAACACAAAACTGTCACAGAACTTTTTTTGAAGCGTAATGTCACCTTTAAATCGACGTATAGTATGACCCGATGCGATGTATACATCGTGAGATATGGCTTACTAAAGACATCTAGCGGAAAACGCTCAGAACTTTTTACTTCACCTAATAATAACGATAACAATAAAACTCCCTCGTTCCATTTATTGTTATTAATTTTTTGTTTCGTGACTGACCACCGTTGTTATTTATAACGGATGTTGATTCTTCTGTTGAATCGTCGTCATCGTATTATTTTCGTTTTCTCGTGTCGGTCATCTCACCGTTGGACTGGTGGCAGATGGTAGAGGAAGAGAGGTAACGTTTGTTGTCGATTAACGCATACATTATAATGCGCGATCTTTCGTGGTTAAGACGGGAATGAAAGAAGATAAATTATGCGAAGCTATTGGAGAATCGTGATCCTTCTCGTTCGTTATATTCTTCTTTCTCTCTCTCTCTCTCTCTCTCTCTCTCTCTCTCTCTCTCTCTCTCTCTCTCTTACGTTAATGTTTCTCCTCCTCTTCTTCTTCTTTTCTCGTTGCTGCTGCGAAGGAGTCGATTTGGATCAATCGACTGAGTAGGTATCGTAATTGTTTTAACAAACTGTCTCATGGACAAGTAATACCTACGATCTGCACGTCGAACTTACTTAAATAGCTGTGACGAGTTTGATAAAATCGTTAAATTTGCATTAGAAATGATTTTTAACGAAGTATAAATTACAGTCGGTATATCGAAAGGCGGTCTTCATTCCGGTCGGTATTCCTGAAAATATCTCGTCAATTGAACGATGATTCATGATTCGTGTTGAACAATCGTCTATTTCTCCGAATATGTGATCGTTTTATATAACGAAACTCTGTCCTTTGTTACTGTTTATTGTGGTATTGATTTTGGCCGTTGGTGGAAGACCGAAATCGATGAACGAAAGATTCTGGTTTAATTCATAACTAGGAAATGACACAACGTATATGATATTATCTGCAAATAACACCAGGTTGCCCGTAAGTTTCTGATATGCAGCTGTTAAATGTGTGAAATTGTCAGGGAGAAAGTGCATGTAGTCTGATATTGCGATGCGATTTTCATAGGTATTTTCGTTGATATTAATCGGCCATATGTATTTTTCATGTGCAATATACAGTCGATTGTTTATAATTAATATTACATCAGGGTCTCGTAGAGCGCACTGATCGTGATTGATGTTTTTTGATGTGTTGTAGTTACAACGGCTGTGGTGGTGATGGGCGGTATTGTAGTTGTAGAACTATGGTAATTAGTACTACATAAATATCGAATATGAAGAATGTCATCTAAGCTCAATATAATGGGAAAATTGATTTCGCTGGGCGCCTTCGCAAACATAATCGAACCGTTGTATTTACTATGATGCAAACCTAATGTGTGACCGACTTCATGCGTGATTACGTATAATAAGCTGTATGTGCGTGGAGGATTTTTACTAATATAAATATGCCACGATTCTGTTCTATCTACGTGCACCTCCGTGACATAATCCTTATCTCCGGTGGGATAAGATGCGTGAGCGAGTACACCACTGGGACCGTCTAAAGGGCTTGGACACATTTCACCATTTTTCTTGTCAATATTCGTGTGAAGGTCCTCACGAAACGATATTAGTATGTCGGGATTTAGAGATACGCCTTTAAAAGATAGTGATAAATTTGCGGTCCACAGATCGAACGCGGCCTTCGTTACTTTCATAGTTTCTTTATCGGCTAGATGAAAATTCCATGTAAGATGTTTTTTTGACCAAATATTGTTTCTGAATCGATCCGTCTGATCCGAAAGGTCTGAGAGACCGTATCGCGCTTCGCGCATTTTGTTTAATGTGATTTTATTTAGTTTACCTTTCTCAGGTATTTGATAATATTGTTACGCCCGTGTCTTGATGCTTGCGCTTTTAGCGCTCTGAACGTACATCAGATTCTCTTGACAACGAGTCGTCAAAAACAGATGATCAGCGTTGACTTATAAACAACGGGTTTGAGAGATTATCTCTGGGTCGGTCGATTCGCTGTGACGTGCGCGTCGGTCTTTTGCGAAAGAGAGAGAGAGAGAGAGAGAGAGCTTGAGTCTGCGAGTTACGCGTGCTTTCTTGTAAATAGCAAATATATAGTTGAAGTTGTTTCCCACTTAACGTTGTTTTTTGTTATTTCCTAGCGCAAGCGTAACAATATTCTTGAAATAATCCGAGAGCGTGACGTATGTCCTGTTCCATATTTTCCGATGACATTGATAACATGTCAGTTTTAAGATAGCCATATTTTCGTAAATATTTAAGTGCCACTTCTTCATCGTTGAATTCTCCCACGGTTATAAAGATAACGATATACCACACATCGACCGTGAATGCGACCGGATGCATCCTAAGTCGGGAAACGATAAAATAACGATTATATAACGGTAATGGTAATTCTGATCACTGACAATGTATCGTACGGCCTTGTGATTATTATTAGCACAAGCGAAAATGCTACACAATGTGTGAAATGTTACATGATGCGTCATATGTGTGTGTGGTGCGTAGTATAATAAATTACAGCGTAGTCATTTTTCGTATCCAAGAATTATGCGAAATGTCCATTCCTAACCATTTCACATATATTTTATTTCCTCGTTTGCGCAATATCTTTTCTATTAAATAAACATTTGGATTGACGACTTGTTGTAATTCATATTCGTAAAAACCGCCTGTTATCGCATCATCACAATAATCTTTCAGAAGATACGTTACAGGATTGGTCCGTTGTATCTTAGTGATGCGAAAGATTTCGGTGGACCAATTAGGTGTGTATCCTTTTCCAAATCTCGTTTTGAATTTGTTCACGCACCGGATCGTTGAGTTGAAATTTCGCTGGTGGGGCAATTTTTACACGACTGTATACAGTGGATAAGAGTTTTTTAGCTACAACGGGTGTTACATCTATCGGTCGTGTATTAATTGTTCGATGTATGCGTTGATTGTAATCCGATAATAATTGCAGTAATATTTCAATCTATTTATATGAACCGTTAAGTGTAAAGGCTTTCCACGTGTTGTTTTTCAGTGTATGATTGAATCTTTCAACTAACAACGCTTTCATCACCGAATGCGTTGAATAGTGATTTATATCATATTTTTTGACATTCTTTGTACAGCACTGTTGTAAAATTCCTTTCCTTCGTCCGTCTGCAAATCTTTCGGATGTTTATTTCGTAATATCGGAAATAATGCCGTAACCATTTCATTTCCGCTTTAATTCTTCAAAGGTAATGCCCACGCGTATTTATTTAATACTAGTTCAAAAAGCTCTGTTCAAAAAGAATCGCGAATTTTGTGTTTTTTCAAAAGTTATTTATTTATTCATGAATATATATTTTGTCCTTTTCAAAGTAATCCCCATCAGATATTATACACTTGTGCCAAAATTTTTTCCAATCTTCGAAGCACTTCAAAAAATCATTTTTTGTGATCTTGTTCAGCTCCTCCTTTGATGCTGTCTTTATTTCCTCAATCGTAGCGTAGCGTTGTTCTTTCATGTGCCTCTTCAGTTTCGGGAACAAGAAAAAGAAACAGGGAGCCAGGTCTAGGGAATACGGTGGCTGCGGCATCATTAGTGTGTTGTTTTTGGCCAAAAATTCGCGCACAAGCAACGATGTGTGAACATGGGCGTTATCATGGTGCAAAAGCCAAATTTTGTTCTTCCACAAATCCGGGCGTTTCTGACAGATTGCTTCGCGCAAATTGCGCATAACTTGCAGGTAATATTCCTTATTGACCGTTCTACCCTGTGGCAAAAACTCATGATGCACCACGCCCCTGCAATCGAAGAAAACTGTAAGCAAAACCGCGTCCGGCACGCTCTTTGTCGTTCACATCTTCTCGGCCCTCTGAGAACATTTTGTACCACCGATAAACGTTGCTTCGGTTCAAGGTAGCTTGACCATATGTCACAGTCAACATTCGAAATGCGTTCGCGCACTTAATTTTGTTTTTCACACAAAATTTGATACAGATTTTTTGATCCATTTTTTGGAATAGGCAAAAATCGAAGACGAGCCAAAACACGTCCAAACAGCTGTCAAAGATAAACTGAATATTCAAAATGGCCGAACTTGTCGGTATAATTGAGGGACATAAATACCAACATAACGCCACAAAAAAATCAAAAATCGAATATACGTAACCCGCGGAAATTCAAAATTCGCGATACTTTTTGAACAGACCTCATATATCGATTGTTGGCGCGCGCGTATCTGTTCGAAAATTGGCTAAGTCCGCCGTATACCGCGTATACCGCGCTCGACGAATAACACCATGTCGATGTCGGTCAGCAATTCGAGACGCACATTAATGTGTTTCAGCATGGCATCCCATGTGTAGCTCGGTGGAGTGTAATATTGTGCCGGGTCTAGGCCTTAACTATTGATGCATCGTCGCAAAAGTTTTCAAAGATATCAGCCAACAGCAATACCTTCGTTTTTAGATCCACATCGCTGTATGTACGCAGTATTCATTTAGATATAGATCGTGTATGCCGAATCGTCTCCATACAGCTTCGGCGTGTTCGTAGTCGGCCTTGCTAACAGTTTCGTTGCTTAACGTACTGTAGAAGGCGTCGCGTGATGGTAATTCAGTTTCCGATAATCGCACGATACTCAATCAATGTGTTCTATCACGTCCAACGCAATTCGAGTCCGCGTCGGTGCCCTTACGGCAGCGGATCCACCTCGGCTAGCTTAATTTATAATTGTTTTATAGCGAATCGCGTCCCTCGCTACTCTCCGTGGTAGAGCGTCGGGATTCTTTCAGGTTCTTCCTCGAAACACGTGGACACGTGAAGAGAGGAGCCAGAAGAGATAATGACTTAGAGACTGGTTAACAATAAAATAACAACACTTTATTTCTATTGAACCTTAATACAGATGATGACTTAATCCCATAGATTATCGATCATATGGTGTGATACTGAAATAATACTCTTTAGTTAGCCTGTGTCCATTGCGAACAGGCAGCTAAATTCCGTACCCCGGGAGATTCCGTAACGCTATCAAAGAGAGAGAAATCTCGCCTCAAGTGTCCCGCGAGAAGCTTTCTAGGCGGCGGATCTGAGCCGCTCGACGGCAGCTCTAATACGCGCGTCGTGATGACAAGGTTCTCTTGTACGGCGCCGTTACACGAATCTCGCCAGGTTTTTCGTTGGGCGCCAACCGTGTCTTTCCCGACAGTAGTTTCTGCTCTTGGCTGATTCGGTACTCTCGAACGTGCCCGCTCGCCGGAAGCGGTCTCATCGTAATTCTCCATTTATCCTACCGCGTACGCCCCGATATATGCATTCGGGAGCTCTAACCTGTGATGACTGTACGATCGGCGAATTGAAAAGGCGACCGAGTCTCGCACCCGAGTCTCCGGTATCTTTACGCTCGAGACGCTCTCGAGCTCGGCCTTTGTCGCCCTGCGACGCGGCCCCTGCTTTTCATATGTTCGGGCGACCCTACCTCCCGGGCGCCCCGAACCTCCAACGAGTTTACTTCCCGGTACTCTCTTCGTGCTTCGGCAAGCGACGGCCATCGGGGTTAATTCGCAAATCTACTTCTTCTATCCGCGGCTGTGCATGGTTCTCGCTCATCTACTCGATACCGGCAGCTTGTCTTTCCTCCTCTAGGTCACTTCCCTTAGACATGGCAGCTCTTCCCATTCGCTCGCACACTCGCTCGCTCGCTAGGATGTCCAATTAGCTCGCCGTCGGGCCGCAGAGTGACGAGCAGGACTCGTCACTTAACGCAAGAGGCAGCCGCCGCAAGGATCTATCACGCCGTTCGATGCGGCCTCCGATTGGTCCTGTCGGCTAGATCACGCGTCTCAAGGGTGCTCGCGGGACCTCGCGCCTGTTATCGTTCTCTCGACTCTTGTTTATGCTTGTTCTTTCCCCGGGACGGCATTCGGCAACTATTGGGTTCGCAGTAATTCACAGAGCCCCCGAGCGCGCTTTCCGCGGGATCTTTCCCTGCCTGCTCTGCGACCGGGTCGCGGGACTTTGCGCCTTTCTTAACGCAAGGTGGCCATCCCGCTCTCTGTCGCCGAACATCCGTCCGGGCGAAGTTCTCGCCGTCCTTCCACGTCTCGCTCTAGCCGTTCTTTCCGGGCCCTTGCTCTCGTTCTTCCTTGATTCCTGCCGGTAGCTCCGTTTTTTGTTTGGCTTGGGGTGTTCTTACTCTCACAAAAAAAATAATAGTATCCGCGGGTTTATGTCATGTACGCAAACGGTTCACAGGACCAAAAATCGGTAACTTGGTTGCTTTCTCTTACGAGAATGCGCGAGCCTCTGGTTCCTCCTCTGCCAGGCTAAAGCCTGAGTGACAAACGAAAATTTTCCTTGTCATAGTTTGTACGGAAATATACTCTTGCGTGTGAGTAGTGTGAAATCATTCGCGGTTAGATGTGAGAATGTCGATCGTGTGTCGTGCAGTTTATTTGTGTTGAGAAACGATGCTAATTTGTCTAGGCTCGTACTGAGAAATCGGAACGAATCTATAAAGCGCAGTTTCACCCGGTGTCTCCACTTGTCGCGTGTGCATTTAATGTTTTTCGTGAAGGACAATTACTTTTCTTTGATGATCGGCAACAAATCGACGCTACCCTCGAATGAGTTGGCGATTCGCTCGATTATGAAGTGAGCGTCGTAACCCGATAAATTGTGAAAGAACACGGGGATGATGTGCGAATTGCGATAATTGAGATTGCGGCGTGAGTGCGCGGAGCCTCGGTAATGGCCTGTAAGTCGACAATGATCGCGCACTCGCGTATCGTCGCCCGATTTGAAAGATCCTTTGCATATGTGACAGCGCGCGTCGATGCTGGCGAAATCGTTTTTCTCTGTCGGGGTTAGTTGTTTTATAGGTTTGATGTTTGCGGACAGTAATGGGTATGCGCGCTCCGCAATGGCGCCGAGTTCGTCGACGAACCATGAGACACATTCGTTTCCGCGACGAAAATGATAACCGTACGCAGGATCGTTGACTGTGCAACATAAATATTAGCCTATATTGAATGCTTTGTGATGTTGATATGCGTAAGAGCTATTGTTGACAGCGGGGGCTTCTTCATTGTTCCCTTTTCCCAATATGCATTCCATATCCGCGTAGATCACTAATGACAGGCGTTCCTTTCTGCCATAGTTGTGAAAAGAGAGCCATTTGTTCTCGTTTTTGGCAATATGATGTCGCAATCGTTCATGATACCGCTGTCGATGCTGTGAGCGATCAGTTTTTCGCGCGTGTAAAAGTAATGAAGATATATCTGTAAGATAAAATAAAGAAGAGGAAGAAGGATACATTTATATTCAAATTTTTTTCTTCCTCGGGTGAGAGGAAGAGGAAGAGGAGATATCACCGTACCGTTCGCAGATGTGTTTCCTGTGAGTATTTTTGCCTAATTTTGATGTTGGTAATTGAGACAGATTTTTTATCCAGGTGAAATGACATGTGACAAGAATATTATCAGTATTATTATTATTGTCAATCATTGCCGGACTGTGTCGTGGTGTTGTCAAGTATAATAAATTGACATGAACGTCTCTTCTGTTGTCGGTGAGGCGCAAAGGAACGATATCTGTGGTGTTTTTTTGTCTACCTTCTTCCTCTTGAAGAGCGAACACATTAATAGAAATTTATTTAGACGTTCGAATCGTGCAATTTGTTTCAAAGTCATTGGAAACTCAATACCATTGAGTTTCAATACTGTTGAATAATGTGGATATTGGCTACATCTATTCGGGTTATGATTCACTCGATAGAGAGCGGCAGTCACTGCCCACACGAAACATGCGTTATCATTCGTGTGCACGTTAACGATTGCTCCCTTAGCTCGACATGGCTCTGGTGTTTGTATCCAACATCCCGGGCGCATAGGATTGTATTTGTTAATGTTTATAATGAGATTCAGAAGGCACGTTAATGCTCAACCTCTATCGCGTTTTTAAAATTCTTCTAAAGACATTAAAATTGTGTCGATCACGTGTCTGGTGTACCAATCATCGAGATCGGATGTACGAAACAGTTGTTGATTCTTTGTAGGGATTCCTTTGACAGTGATGTTGGTTTGTGTAACAAATTTACCATTAAATATAGTATTTATCTTCAAACACGCGTATCTTTCTAGAAAATCGTGCACCCGAGCGAGCACACAGCACACATCGAAATTCGATGTAGCGTGAATTTTTCACCGCGCCGGTTAGCACGCAGTTGTTAAAAGCCGTTTCAATTTCAACCCATGATAATTCCGCGGATGCGGCATGACCCGCACCCGTCCGTACTATTCGTTGATATACAATGTATCTTGTATCTTCTAGTTGTGATATTTGAGCGATTAAAGAATTTTGTCTACCAATGGAGATTCGTCGGTGTCTATCTCGGCATCTGGCATGCAGAAATTCCAAACATCGCTCGTATCGTCGTACCCAAGCGCGAAAAGCATCGCGCGAATCAATGCCGATAGCAGTTTCGAGTAAATTTTGACTCTCATCCTCTTCCGCATTCATATTCACTCACGTATTTTTCTTTTTAAAATTTGGTTATGTACTCGTTCAAATAAAACGTACTAGTAGTAGTAGTAGTAGTCGTAGTAGTAGTAGTAGTAGTAGTAGATTCGACATTCCCTATAGCACTTTTTTTATGTGTCAACCACATAGTTGAATCTTGATTGTCTATGGGAATGGGAAATTCAACTCGTCGAACAATGTCACTGTAATTGTCGTTTCGTGATATTTTACGAATGTAACGTGTGGCTCTGTGGCTGCAAGCCACTGCTGTTTTAATCCACATCTGGTCGCGTGTTATATCAAGTCCAATTTCTCGTCGTAGACTGTACGTTGCTAGATTCCAATGTGAATCTTTTCTGTATGCATGAATTTCACGATCGAAGTTTTCAATAATATGATTGACATCGCGTTCATTAAAATTCCACCACGAAACATCATTTTTATAAAGAGAGTCAATAGAATGATTATTTTTGGCACGTAATAATTATGATGATGATGATGATGATGATGATGATGGTAGTGACTCGTTACTGTCGATGTTGATGTCGATGTTGATGTTACTGGTAATATTATTATACGATAACATATTAAACACTTTTTTACATATTAATTCTGCACACACACACGTAGAAATTATTAAGGTTGACGATGTTTAAGATTTTAAGAAATGTCTTGTCCTCGTCTTTTTTATACTCGTAGTATATGTCATCGTTATCATTATCAGGAAGTGTTGTAGTTGCATTTGATGATAACACAGGCCAACAAAAAAAATTTTTTCTGCGCCATGAATGCCATAATCATATTCCTATGTATTTTTTGCCGCTGAACCCGAATCCGCAGCACGTTTCATCCGTTGACGTCGGGATTTTCNAAAACATTTTAAAATCCACCGTAACCATTAAATAACATTGCACAGCCCCCCAAAACAAAAAAGTTTCTGACCTGGGGGTCTCACAATACTTACTATATGTTTTTGGGGTCGCTGAATTCGAATCCGAGGTCTAAATAGCTCCATCGGGTGTGTATTTAGTCACAACCTCAAAAACCTTCTAATATAGGCTACTATGTATAAGCGTCAAAAAATTTTTGCTTTGGTCTGAGAAAAAAATACATGTACTGTATGTTTTTAGTGTCGCTATATTCCTTACCCCCATAATCCCTTAATCATGTAACTCCTTAATCCTACAACTCCAAA
>NW_014554705.1:1705878-1728374 GCF_001313825.1 Dinoponera quadriceps | reverse complement strand
GTAATGCTGCCTCTTCAGGCGAACAATATGAACCTTTTTCATTATTTGTACCATTAACTACGTCATTATTATTCTTGCTTTTACGTTTTGATAACTCTTCTTCTATATATTTGACCCTAAAAAAGATTAATATCTATATTATTTTGTAATACATGTATTCTTTTTTATCAAGTGACAGCAATAAGTAATACAAAAGTATATTTATATTTATACACATACATTTCCTCATCTTCGTCACGTTTATTGGTTTCTGCATTAAATTGTGTTCCGATACCAGTGTCGTAAGCATCATTTGGTCTATGTTTTGTATTCTTTAACACAGCCATATTTACCATCCCTCCAGTTTTCATGTTAAATGGATCTGACTAAATAAACCACGTGTTGTCATATTTTTTTCACATTATTTTCTACATTCTAATCGTACTAGACATCTTACCATTATTACATCGGATGCAACATTTTCTCCAAGAGCTAAGCCAACAACATTGATACCTGTCGGCCTTTCACGAAGTTTTTGAACGATTTTCATTTCTTCGACCTTCTCTCTAAAATAATTCTCCTTACAATCGTATGCACCATAAATGATTAATAATACTTTTCCAATAAAGAGATACGTCTAATATATATATACCTAAGTGATGTTTTCTCATTCTCGCTGTCATCATCATCTGAGAGAACTTCACGTTTCCTTAATGGTTTTCTATTTCTCTTTTTAAACTGGATATTTTTGGACGTTTCTTCATCACTACCCATATTTCTCTAATAATATAAAAACAATATTTAAGCAAAGTTGCAGCAGAAGAGGTTAATGTGGGAGCTAAAATCGCTTCTATTGCTGAGATCGAGTACAAAATACAAAACCCGGCCAATCAAAATGAATAGAGCCGCGCATTGCGAAATTATTATAGATCGTAGGGTCCCTAGAAGACATATTCTCCTATTGGATATAGAAACGTCGTGTGTCCAAGGAACGTAGTGTAAACCCACCGTAAGTTATCTGATACGTATGATCCTATGATACATGAAATAATTGTAGTGTCGGCGATATCGACATCAAATCGTTTGTCCCGGGATTACGTTCGCCGTCGTCTTCAGATTGACGCGTAATCATGAGTTGTGGTTTCGTTACTTGCGGCCCGAACGAAGCTCTGGTCGTTTCAGGTAATCAAACAAAAAACAGCACCTCGTGCAATATTTTGTTTCTTTCGGTATGTTCGCGTGCCGATTTAATCATCGTAAAAAAAATGGGAGGAGCGTTCTTGCTTGTCAGATAATTGATTTGATGAAACACCGTGGTGGGGAACTAGAAACATGTTAAATCAATAAGGAAGAGCCGCACCTATTATTAGATCATTCTGATAATATCTGCTACTGCCGAAATATATAATCAGATATTATGTTCATTGCTTACATGAAATATATATAACTTATTTACCATTCACACAAATTTTCTTCATTCACAAGTATTTCTTATTATTATTAATCTCATTCTGTTGTATTCATACAACTTCTCCAGCTATTTTACATTCATACTTGCACACTATTTTATATAAACTTTTTTCCCAAGGATGCTGTTACAGCAAACCACTTTTAGTACCTGGAGGCCGGGTATTTGTGTGGCCTATTGTGCAACAAGTACAAAAGTAAGCATTATATAAGAGTTATTAGTCGATGGATGGTACAGATTGATGGATGTCATGTATGTTTTATTTTTATAGAATTTCTTTGAACACAATGACTTTACAAGTCGAAAGTCCAACGGTATATACCTGTCAAGGAGTACCAATATCTGTCACAGGTATAGCACAGGTAATTAAAAAGTTATCTTTTATATTTCATACGATATATACATGTTATATATCTAATAGCTCTGTTACATCCTGGTTGGATACAAAACAGTCTAAAACCATCCTGGATATGTTCAGGATATCTTAAGACACTTCTCAGAACATCCTGAACATATTCCATGCGATGTTGTGCTATTTGGAATATATACAATAATATTACAATGTATATATGTAATATGGATTAGACTTATAATCTTACTTAGAAAGGTAATAATATAAATTAGTTATTTATTATCGGTATATAAATAAATATATATGTGATGAAAGATTACACAAAATATTTTAGAGAGTAATGTCAATAAGTATCTCGTCATCACTTATATATTGTGTCTACATTAGGTAAAAATTCAAGGACAAAATGAAGAAATGCTTTCTACCGCATGTGAACAATTCCTTGGGAAATCTGAAGAAGAAATACATAACATAGCCCTTGTTACTTTAGAAGGACATCAACGAGCTATAATGGGCAGTATGACAGTAGAGGTAAACATATATCTTTACAGCAGCATAATTAATTGCATAAGAAATTGCAGTATTTCCTTCCATCAAATTTCCATCGACAAACATATATAGCTAGGCAGTTAAATTATCTTAATTATCAAAAACTAGTTGGAAACTGGACTTCATTTGATTCTTTTATTGCAGGAGATTTATAAAGATCGTAAGAAATTTAGTAAAGAGGTCTTTGAAGTTGCAAGCAGCGATCTAGTTAATATGGGCATTACTGTCGTGTCGTACACATTGAAAGATATTCGTGACGAGGAAGTAAGTACGGCGTTATTATGAAAACGAGTTATTAAAATCAAAAGACACACAACTGTAAATTACAAAAGTATATAACCCAAGTATAAATATTCAGAATTTTTTATTTGGAAATATAATATCAATATGTGCGCAAACTTAACGTACAATCATATGTATCTGCAAATCATAATTGATTAGTGAAGATGCGTTATACCCGAGTACATTATTAATGTACACATGGTAAGGGTTGCCACAACATACAAATGCAAAATAATATATTCAGAAGACCCCCTTTAAACGATTAAATATCATATTTGTTATTAGATTTATATAAGTTATGAGTTGATGTAGCTAGATCTACATACGTAGAGTACATTTTAAATATTGAATACCTTTTTGTTTTGCTACTTGCAGGGGGCAAAGGTACGTTCAAATTTTGTTTCACTATACTACTACCTAATGTCTCTCAGCACACTGCTATCTCTTCTGATGTTATTATTACCGCAAATTCTCTAAGTACCAGAAAAGAAAAAAATTTTTATGATATATTTTCAACGCTTTTTGCAAATAGCACAATTATACACACTCGCAATACTTTATTTACTAAGTATACATCGTATGTACTTACATATATGTTCGCCTTTATGTCACTCAGGCTTACTCAACCGCTGAAATTAATGTTACATTCTATTGTGTTTTTGGCACAGATCATTTTTGTTGTAGTAATTTCACGAGAGAACATATTATTTGTAGGGCTATTTGCAAGCGCTTGGTATGGCACGTACAGCTGAGGTAAAGAGAGACGCTAGGATAGGTGAGGCCGAGGCTCGTAGAGATGCGCAAATCAGAGAAGCCATTGCCGAGGAACAAAGGATGGCTGCACGCTTCTTGAACGACACGGAGATCGCGAAAGCGCAACGTGACTTCGAATTGAAAAAAGCTGCTTACGACGTCGAAGTCCAAACTAAAGTGAGCAGGCATTTCTACCTTGTTGCGGTTCGTTTTGCAAGTAGCTTCATATATAAAGACGTCGATTGTAGAAAGCTGAGGCAGAAATGGCCTTTGAACTGCAAGCAGCGAAAACCAAGCAAAGGATCATGGAGGAACAGATGCAGGTGAAAGTGGTAGAACGCAGCCAAGAAATCGCTGTACAGGAACAGGAAATGCTAAGACGTGAGAGAGAATTAGATGCGACCGTACGTCGCCCTGCTGATGCAGAGAAGTACAGGTATACTTTTTTAAATCTGAGAGAACAGCTGGAAAAATCGAAGAATACAACATTCAAGAGAATTAATTAATGCAGAATTAATTGATAGTTTGTGTGAAAATTTGGGAATTGTTAATATTAATAATTGATAAAGGGTCGATTTAACATGGAAGGGAGATTCCCTTTTGTATTTGAAAAAGTTTGACAAGTCGACGCGATACTGAGTCCTGTTACACGGCAACGTTAATCCGGTTCAGTAATGACTATTAAGACTTTTGCACGTAAATTTTTGGTCGTAAATCCGTAAGAAAATTGACCAATCGCAGTCGATTATTCTTCGATTGCAAAGGGAGTAATCAACTGTGATTGGTCAATTTTTTCACAGCTTTACGGTTACGACTAAAAATTTCTTATGTGCAAAGCTCTTTAATGAGTTTTTGCATTTAATTAGAACATATTTTCCTAGAATTAAAAGAATATATCAATCGGATGCAAGAGCTCGCTATGATTGTTATTAAACCGGATTAAAGTTGCCATGTAATAGGACTCATTGTTAAGTATATTAGTCCCGGTCTACAATAAGTGTTTTAAATCTTAAAACATTAACCAATCACTATCGAATGTGAGGAGAATAATCGACTATGTTTGGTCAATTTCTTAAGATTTAAGACTTAAAACATCTATTATAAACTGGGATTTGTTCCTCTATAAAAGTTTAATAAATGTATTTGCACCAGCTACTGTGCTTGATTCTTATTGGTCTGTTTATTTAAAAAATCTATTTAAAAATAAAAATAGTATGTCTCAAAAGAATATTGATACAAATTATTCAAAATATATTATACCTCGTACAATATAGAATACCCCATGTACAGTCCACGACCTCAATTTTAATATAAATTCTTCAAATAGATTCAAAATCGATCCTTCCTAATACTTAACAATCTGGTTTCAGGTTAGAGAAAATGGCTGAAGCAAATAAATTACGCTTGGTCATGGAAGCCGAAGCTGAAGCTGAAGCTATTAAAATTCGCGGCGAAGCAGAGGCTTTCGCCATCGAAGCAAAAGCTAAGGCAGAAGCGGAGCAAATGGCAAAGAAAGCTGCCGCATGGAACGAATATAAGAGCGCGGCTATGATAGATATGATGCTTGACACACTTCCAAAGGTACTTTGAACCTTTACGATATTCAGAATATATTTAAGAATGCTAGAATAATCTGGAATATTCTGATTATGCGCGATTTGCTTTGTAGGTTGCTGCCGAAGTCGCCGCCCCTCTTTCTCAAGCGAAAAAAATAACGATGGTATCGAGTGGCAACGGCACCGTCGGTGCGGAAAAATTAACCGAAGAAGTTTTCAATATCGTACAACGTGTCCCGGAACTCGTAAAGAACTTAACAGGCGTGGACATTGCAAAGGTACGTGGAACAGAACTTGTGTGATATTTTTGATAAATAATCTGCAATATTTACCGTTAATTAAATTAATGATATAATGATAATTATTATTAATTATATTAACTTGTCGTTAATGTTCTCTTTCAGTCGGTTCATGCGGCGTAAATGTGCAATATAAAGGATTCAATTATTTCCTAATTACACGTTGTACTTCAATGTACACACTTACAAAAAATATTCAATGGATCTTTGATATATATACATTTACTTCAGATATTTTGTCTTGTAATAAGGGTCAAGCATTGAAATTCTTACATTAGAAAGGAAATTCAATCGACACTTTTGCTGCCTCATAACACATCATAGCATTTATATCACACACGTATCTCATACGTATGTAAGGCAACAATAATCTCGAATTGAGTTACTATTCTCAGCCCCGGAAGTCAATATCACTTTAAATTGTCTAATTTATTACAATTTTTAAGGGACATACTCGCGTAAGAAATTTATTATTATTATTTGTTCATTCCATTAATTCTTATTCGGGCAGTAAATGTGTGATGCGACGTTAGCAATTTATTAGTGATATTATTTTTATACTATTTTTTGACTAACATTTTACTAATTATTTAGCATATTTTAACTAACTTTAGGTAACATGCTAGTCTATTTTATTAATTTGACGTATATCTGTTAATAAAGAAAAATTATATATATGTGCATTCTGTCAGATCTCTGAAGAATCGACTGTAATGGTCCACATTTATCTACACTACTTCTATACCAATATGTGCCGAATGCCATTTCTCCAAATATTCTACTTCTACGTGTACCTTCCAAATATAATTACTAAATAAGTATTTAGATATAAAAACATTCATGTTTCCTAACATTTATTTAATATCGTTTATTCAATGTGGAGAGATCTTTTCTAAGACCCTTGAGATATATAAATGAGATACACGCGATTTTACGCGAGTGTTCTATTTTCTGTATCTCTATAAAATATGAGACAAATAAGAATATATATTTTACTCGTGTAGATAGAAGATCAAGTGAGATCTATTTATTTGTATGAATCATAGAATCGTAACCCTTCGAATAAGCCTCTGACTACGTAAGTTTATATGCGACCAATAAAGCTTTAAACAAATTATATATATGCAATTTTATGTAAAAGCAATAATACAAAATAAATGTTACAACTACATCTCGAGCGTTTTGATGATAAAACAAATGAGTATATAGTAGGCAGCGTTGCCATTTAGTCACCAGAACAAGAAAGTAAAATAGTGACTGCTTTTTGGTAGAAAAGGTAACAAAAATGATCTCTCAGACATCAAAATCGTGAGCAAAAGTGACTTTTTTTGTCAAATTCTGAAAGTAACTGAGATCATTTAAGCAAAAAATAACACTTACGCCCGTTTCTATCATTGTTTAAATCTAATCGACGATTAACTTAACATAATTGACCAATCGAATTAGCCAATTAGCTGAACTGATCAATGCAATTGATCAATTCCGTTGAGTTAATCATCGATTAGATTTAAACCATGATAGGAGAAACGGGCATTATTTTTACCTTCTCCGGTTTATTTTTGGATAACTTGATATATAGAGAGTTATTTTCATAATATGGTTTGAAAGTTTATAACAGGGAAAAACCAAGGCCATAAATAATATAACATAAATACGTTTTCAGTATTCGAAGCAGTTTTATTAACAGAAACGACGGAAATATATATATAGAACGTCCAAATATTTTACAATTTAATGACAGAAAAAAAGTGATTATAGTGACTCATTTTGAATGATAGTGAATTTTTTAGTGACTTGTCAAGAAAAAGTAACAAAAACTGGTTTGAGTGGATGGCAGCGCTGATAATAAGCCGTGTTGAACTTTGTTCTTTTTTTTTCGTCGGATGTTAGCGTAGAAATGTCTAATTTTTTGATATACATAGTACAAGTACATAGTATAAGTGGCAATTAAAAAAATGTGCGAAAACCGTGTGTTTTCAATTCTAATTGCGTGAGTTTGTTACCTCCTCGGAGCGCTCATCCATTTATGCAGAAGCTGGAAAATGGACGCATACAAATCTTTCTTGGTAGATTTCTTAGCGGGAGGTATATCTGCAGCGGTCTCGAAAACCGCGGTTGCTCCTCTGGAAAGAGTGAAATTATTACTACAAGTGCAACATGTTTCTAAACAGATAAAACCTGAAGAACGGTACAAAGGTATGATCGTAACGGACATGTCAAATATAACAAATTAATCGGTTGATTTTTTATCGAATTAATATTTGCGTTAAAACCTTATCAGGTATGCTAGACGCGTTCGTTCGTATACCTAAGGAAACCGGATTCCTCAGTTTCTGGAGAGGCAATCTCGCCAATGTTATTCGATACTTTCCAACTCAAGCGCTCAATTTTGCGTTTAAAGACAAATTTAAAACCGTGTTCTTGGGCGGTGTGCCGAAGGATGCATTTTGGAGACAATTTGCTGGAAATTTAGCGTCCGGTGGTGCGGCTGGTGCAACATCACTCTTGTTTGTATATCCCCTTGATTTTGCTCGCACCAGGTATATCGAAACTTGTGATATATAACATAATATAATAGTAATAATAATANTATATATATATATATATATACATATATATATAATATATATTAGGTTTGATACATTTTGGGATATTATTTACACAAGACAACAATCTGGTCTTTTAGATTGGCCGCTGATGTCGGAAAAGGCGAAAAACGAGAATTTAAAGGCATGAACGACTGTATAATGAAAATTGTTAAATCTGATGGGTTTTTTGGGCTGTATCGCGGTTTCATTGTCAGCGTGCAAGGGATCATTATATATCGTGCAACATATTTCGGATGTTACGATACTATGAAGAATATGCTACCCGATCCAAAAAATACACCATTGTATGTGAATTTTTCAATCGCTCAGGTATATATTTTCCATTTTTTGTTATCCTTTTAAATACCTGGGAAAAAATTTTCCGCACATAATCAGATATAAATAAATAAATAAATAATATGTGTGTGTGTGTGTGTGTNTGTGTGTGTGTGTGTGTGTGTGTGTGTGTGTGTGTGTGTGTAAAATATATAATTATATATTTACAAAACACACACACACACACACACACACACACACACACACACACACACACACACGCACGCACGCACGCACGCACGCACGCACGCACGCACATATTCTGTATATAATTATATGTAAAAAATTTTTTCTCGAGTACATGAAAGATACATCGGCAAAGATAAATTTCATGCGGTAAAATTTAATGTTATAGAATGAAAAATGTTACAATAAGTATTATATTTTTACATAGAATTACAATTTACAGTTTTTTTACAATTACAATTACAATTTTTTACTTCATCTTTGAAATATTCTGTATCTTATTACTTTATAGGTAGTAACAGCATTGGCTGGAATTGTATCTTATCCTTTCGATACAGTCAGAAGGCGAATGATGATGCAATCGGGACGAAGTAAAACTGACATATTGTATAAAAATACGCTCGATTGTTGGGTCAAAATAACAAAAAACGAAGGACCTGGAGCTTTCTTTAAGGGTGCATTCTCGAATATTCTCCGCGGTACCGGCGGCGCTCTTGTTTTAACTTTATATGATGTAATTAGAGATTCGCTTGAAAAAGCACTCTGAACAGATTCTAAACCTTATGAATTCAATTAGTTCCAGCACATGCAAAAGTTTCTTAATTTACACATGATTAAGAATCATGTTCGAATTTGCTCATACACATTTAGGGAAAACATCTTTTAATTCTCTCTGACACAATAATAAATGATTAAAAAATAAAATAAATTATTAATAAATTTTATAAAAAAAAAAGACAGAAAAATGATTATATGCGGTTATTATATATTTGAAACATGAAAATTTCTTTCGGGAAAAGAGAAACGTTGTTTCCAACGAAACAAGAATTATATGACGCTTTAAAGCTCGTGGCAGGAGGCAAATATCGATTATAGAAAAATACCGCAGTTAGACTACATTTTCCATATCTGCGTCTTTCCATATTTTAACTCGGATAAATCGTATTTGCTCATCGGACTATTTGTTAGAGTCTTTTTTGCGAACGTACCTAACCCTATATAGAATCGGATTTTGCAATTAAGGCCCAAGAAATTTATAATAAATGAAAATACGAATTCGTGTTGCATTCCAAATCGTATATTATTCGCAGCATTCGGAGTGCAGCTCAAGTCCGTATTTTCATTTATTATAAATTTAGGGCCTTAATTGCAACATCCGACTCTGTAAGATTAGATACGCTCGCAAAACAGATTCCAAAAATAGTTTCATGAGCAAACATGATTTCACCGAATTAAAATATGGGAAGACGCAGATACAAGCTGCATTAAATCCCTCGACTCAATAACATTGACAGTGAACTAATTAATTACCCATAATCGATTATCCTTGGATTGTAAAAATTCAATTAGTCAATTAGTCTTCCAAATAAGATAATTAAGACATCATAAAGACGTCTTTTATACAATAATCCTCTGTCCGCAAGCTTGTTTCAAGACGTAAGCAGTAAGCAAATTGACCAATCACAAGTCGTTTATTAGAAGAATAATCGACCGTCGTTGTTCCTTGGAGAAGACGTCTGCTAAAGGACATCCTTGAGACGTCTTTGAGACGTCTCAGGATGAAGTCCCTAACATGACATACACTTTCCACGTAACTAAATAAGCAACAAATAGCGACGTTTAGCGTTTTTGTTGGGCTTTTCAAATAGAAATGTGATAGGTTACGATATGTTATTACGTCGTTGGTACGATAAGCATTACGCAGAAGATACGTGCCATGGGACGCCAACGTCCATGGACGCCAGCCTTGCTACGTACTTTACGCCAGGACTGCGTTTAGAAACATCACTCGGCGAGTAAAGTAACATTTAATTCACTAATCGGGACAAAAAGAAATAAGATTTCTTTGTCATGATTGGTTAAGTAAACGCTACTCTATCCTCAGGATGATGTTTCTGAACGCAGCTTAGGAAACGGCATTTGCTGGAACCCTCTTTTTCGCCGCGCATGCGCGTTCAATCTATCCAACTCTCCTTCGCTGATCATGAACTGAAAAGTGAGCAGTCGTTGGTAGTTGTTGACCAGTCAAACACCAGCCGATAGCTGACCCGAGAACATCGGGTATCGCTACGTAGCCATTCCGGTGGAAGAAGTTCGCGGAAAACGTCAGAGGAAGTCACAGGTAATCGACTTAAATTCATTCGGATACGATGAGGTGAGACGGGAAAATCGGAAATAAGAAAATGCGTGGCTGAACATGGCCACGAGTCGCTATCGGCCATGGCCGCCGCAGCTCGTATATCACAGTGCTCATGCGCATTAGGGTATAGGTGGGAAAGAAAGAACGGAGCAGCTATTGGCGCGCAAACACACCCGTGTGCGAAAGCACAATTCTTATTGTTTTATTCGAGTTTTCGTAATAAAAATTACACAGCGCAATTGTACGACGGAAGATAACGACATCGTTATTTTTTCGATGCATCGTATGTATCATTAACGAAGTTATATTTAATATATAATACGAGAATAAAATTAAATACAATGTGCAATTGTCGTATAAAAAAATTAGTAAATGTAACGAGACTTCTCGGGATTTTGGTAAATCTAAATTATAATTATGATAAATATTGTTTAATTATGATTCGATTGCGTCTTGGAATCGATCGTGAATCTTTTCCTCTGGCGTGAATTCGCAAAAAATGAAAATTTTCCAACTTGAAACTGTTCACGCTAGACGAAAGGATTCATGATGGCCTCTTTCAAGATTTACTTAATTCTAACCTTATTTAATCTTACTCTATGGTTTTAAGTAATATCGATGTCAATGAGTTTAGTTCATTTTGTAACAAATATTAAGTAACTTCGTTGATAACATGTAATATATTAAACACAAATAGTTATATCAAGTTAATTAAGTTCATTTTGATTTCACATATTTTAAATAACCCACACTCGGTGAAACCTAACCTAACGTGCGAACATGCGTGCATACGTGCACGTGTATTTACGGTCTATCGTATTATTTTATTTTTGTTTATAACACAAAATTAAAAATCGAAATAATTTCTAACACTTACCATTGTGCTCAACGCTTGAAACAGCTTCGAAAATTATTCGTGTGACGCCATAGTTGTGATTTTCCTCTGAAATACATATATAATCAAATAGGGAGAGAAAAGATGCGAGAAATTAAGAACAAAGAAATAGAGATTCTTTATATCTTTACCTCCGTATATATTTATTTCACTTCGTAGGTACAAAATGTGAGCGCAGCTGAGACACAAACGATAAACACTGGATATGTTCAACGGAGAAGCTCAATGAACGCTTTTTTGACAGTTATTATTGGCTGCATTCAGGAAACAACAATGAATGAATTGAATGTGCGCTCACTGCCACTCAAATAATTCTTTAAGATTTATCACGGATCTAAAAAAATAGCTCGATCAAGGAGGATAATCACTCAACAATTGCTTTCTGAAAACATTTCGTTCTGAACACGATTCACTTAAAACCGCAAACGTTGAGAGCGCTTTAAGAAGAAATATGATTGATCTATACAGCACTTCGAAACATTTGCAACGTGAAATGGATCCTACCCGTTATCTGTGACTAGAATACCTTACAGTCCTAACACGACGGATGACAATTGGAAACTGGTGGATAGAGTCTCCCCTCTCCACCGTTTAACAAGACAGATGGCAGTGGCCTCTAGAATCATTTTCTTTGTTGGACCCTTATTTTCGAAAACATGTAAAAGACATATCTGTTCTTTTTAGCTGCGTAGCTGAACTGCAACAAGTTAGAGTGAGACAAGTATATTTTGTCTCGCTCTAAAATCAGCGGCACACGATGTTTGTTTTCGCGCTGGATTGTTTGCTGGACGGAAATACTGCGTTTTGATTGACGTATTGTCATCCGTTTTTTGGAAATGCATCAATCAGAACGTATTTCTATCCAGTATTTCTATCTGGTATTTCTATTCAGCAAGCAATCCAGCACGAAAACAAGCATCGCCGCTGGCTTAAGATTATCTTAAAACCCGTATTAGATTACGGATTGGGTATTGAGATTGAGTTTGAATTTAGCCAATCAGTACAAAGTAAACTGAATTCGAGTTTAGTAAAATTTAGTGAACTTTGTGCTGATTGGTCAAATTTCAATCTCAATCTCCAATTCGTAGTCTGATACAGGCTTAAAACAATCTAGTCAGAGAAGCGACTTTCCTGCAGCAACCAGAGCAAACCGATGCCTCTGATTTGCAAAATCGAACACAGCCATAGAGAATTCGAGCACCTGCATTACCGAATTGATGCACGCTGAGGCTGCTATACATGAAGTATGATTATTTAAATAAGAAAGGCATAGAAACATTTTGAACGATTAAACACTTAGTAGTAATATTGGCTACGTTTGCGCGGCAATGTTAATCCGGTTTAGTAACTACCGTAGTTGGCGAATTCTTGCATTTAATTGGAATACATTTGTATATCTAAAAGGATATACCAAGAGTTCATTAATTACGGTTGTTACTAAACCGGATTAACGTTGCCGTGTAAACGTAATCACTATCACATTATTTAGCAGAATATACATTTATTATTTGATTATCAAAGTGCTCACGTTATGCAATTGTATTTGGATATTTTAGATATAGCGGCCTTTAGAATGCATTAATCCGGTATAGTGCGGGTGATCGAATTCGCTAGGCTGCGTTCAAAAACCCTACTCAATGGATAGCATTTAATTAACTAATCAGGATAAAAAAGCATATAGGGATTTAAAAACATATTAGAAGAATTATATTTAATAGGTTCTGTTGGTGATTCCGCCACGTATACAGAAAGAGAACGGGCTCTTAACTATTTGAATAGCGCGCAATAGTGCACGCCAGTATCCGTCCTATAAGTGGCACGCGCGCGCTATTGCGCATTCTTGCATCAGAAAGAACCCGCTTTATTTCTTTGCTAAAAATGCATTATTGAATTTAAAAAGTCACTAATGCTTTCGATGTCGAGGAATACAAATTTTATGTACTTAAATTTATATAAAAATTAAGTAATTTTCAATCCTCCCGATGCACTCTGTTTAATACGTATCTTAATTTAGTTTGTTTTATTGTTTTATTTCTTTCTTCTACATTGACTTGGGAACTAAGGTTATACTTTCATAATATTTTTACATTTAAAACAAAAAACAAAGGGGTGTAAAATCTTATCGCTGCAGCCTCCTCGTGGTACACTTCAGGGCCGTGACTCACATAATCAGCGAAGGCCTGCGTTTGTAATTTTTGAATATGTTTATTAAAATTTCATTTGACTTAACGAAAATTATTATGGAAGCATAATCTTAGCCCCCAAATCAATATAGAAGAAAGAAATCTGATAAAATTAATTAAATTAAAGTGCGTATTAAACAGAAAAAGATATCAGGGAATGAAAATTATTTAATTTTTAGGTACATTCCGAGTCCCATATATTTATTATTAAAGATTCTTTCCCGTTAATCCCTTATTCCGCATCTTATTGGGGTAATCACGATTCCATTTTTTGTATTATTCACTTTAATTTAATTGCGAAAAATATTGCCGGGAAAAATAAAATTAAAAGTATAATTTCACTTTTCATCTATAAAAAACAATCTATAAAAACATTCTTCCATGTTGAAAACCATGTTGACATCCAATGGAAAAACTTAATTTTAAGTAATTTTTATACCTAAACAGCACACGATATCCTATGGATATCTGTTTTATGCCTATTTCATGTCAGAATATCCATGAACGTTATAAGACACCCATAAGATATACATTTGTGGATACTTCTGAGATTTCCCCAAAATGGACACGTTTGTATAGTCATATGATATTCAGTTCAAATATCAATTAAATGCAATTATTATTATATTAAAAGATAAAATATGTGAGATATATGATAAAATATTAATAAGTTTCAAATATTCCTTAATATGCTATAGGACTTTCAAAGGAAAATTTCTATAGACTTTCTATAGAAATTCCTATAAATGTAATGTATAAATGTAATTCCTATGTATTTAACATTGATTGTTTAATTAAAATGATACATTCTTATACAAAATATTACTTTTTCGAATAAAAATTATGTAATTTCGTTGAAGAAAAACATGTTATTTGATGAAAAAAAAAAACCTAAAAATACTGAAAGATTTTTCGTATCTTTCAATTTAATAATCCAATTTGTTTAATTTAGATTTCCTTGAGCATTTTCAGTGAGCGTACTGCTTTTACGAAAAAACTCAGTGTATATCACTCACAAATTATGTATACGAGTAGTTGCCATACTTTTTCTTTGATAAATTTCAGAACGTATCCCGTATCCAGTAGGAGAATTTATTTCTTAGTTATTCTTCGAAGATACATTTATCTATTGGATACGAGATGCATTATGAAACTCATAAAAAAAAGCGTCACAACCTTTCTGTCGAGCACTGTACATCCCTAATTAATTAGTAAAGATTTAATTTTAAACATTTTAAATTAGTTATCTCGTTTCCCTTCTCATATAATAGATTAATACGTTTTTTTTTCGATAAATTTCCATCTTTAGTTTGCGTCCAAATTTAATGAGAGAAAAATGTCTCCATTGAAAAAAATATTTCCTTTATGGTAAGATTGATTAATCTCGAATTTTTCGTTTTCTTTTTATAGATTAAAAAAAATGTCCTCCGTACAAGTAGATCGACCGACCAAAATGAGTCATCATCCACACAGCAAGAAGGAAAGTGACAGCAACAAATCCAGAAAACAGTTTAATCTGTCGTATAAGAAGCACAATAAACACGATGACGGACGCGGAGGAGGAATTGGTGGAGTAGGAGGAAGCGGAAGCGGCGGGAATTCTTTCACAAGTTTCAAGTTTGGGCGAAAGCGTTCGCAAAGCAATAACAGTGGAAAGTTTTTCCCACCTTATAAACGACGTAAGAAGGACGGCAACAACTTTATCCCACCTACGAAATTTCTCTTAGGTACGTGACAATTCTTACGATTATGAGTCAACAAAAGTAAACCTGTGAGCATTGACGCTGCATTTTAACTGATTACTTCGCTTGCTTTCCAGCAAGACACAGATCGACGCAAGTGGAATTATGTCATCTATTATCCTATTCTTTATCAAGTGCGAAAGGACAAACAATGATACAACTAGACTTGTGTCGATTTGTGTCTCCTGCTGGAAAACAATCTTCATAGTGCAATCGCCGTGTGTCAAGTGATGTGTTCTTTTAACTGAACGAGATTGCACTATTTTTTGCCATTAGGCTTGTAAGTTCCAGTCTACAATAGCTGCTTAAGCTCTGGTTCCGCTTAAAGCGGGGTCTCGAATAGGCAGTAGGACTGTGTTTATATGAAGGAAGAGTAAGGAATTAATCAATCACAGTCGACTATTTTCCCTACATTCGAATATGATTGATCAATTTCTTATTCTTATTTCTTATGAACATACTCTTACTGCCCATTGTAGACTACGTTTTAGGCCGTAAAAGGTTGACCGATCATAATTGAATACGAGAGGAATAATCGATTACGATTGATCAATTTTTTACGGCTTAAAGCTTACTACACCTATTGCAGCTCCGGGTTTACGGAATTAAGGAAAGATCTAAGAACACGGTATACACGAGACTTTGTTTGGCGGTTACGGCGTATACGTAGTGTTTCATTTACATACAGAGCAGTGCGCCGGCTTGTCGCTGTAAAGGCACGTGCGGGTGAATGGCTGGATTCAGCGGAAAGAGTGTTTATGGCTCCTGCACGCAGAAAACGGGAACGCTTATCGCGCGGCAGAATGCGGAAACTAATCGACCTGTCGTTTTTTCATGACAAAAGTACTAGAAGTTTATTGGCTAGGCTGTGTTCCGATTCCCCACCCGGGCGCACCTAGAAGTATAAAGGCCTACGCACAATGAGAAATTACATGAGAAATTACATGAGAAATTACATACGACAGCACTGAGAAAAATGTCTATCGTATAAACCGATTAAATGATGTAACCGATTATTTTTATTCAGATCAAGCGATGGACCGTTTCGATGAAGTTACCGATGCAGTTACCGACGAAATCTGATCGGAAAAATGGTACGCTGATGGTTTCTGCCCGCAGGACGCGGCAGTTAATAAGTTTTTAGTTCTTATGAAAAAACAGCACGTTGATTGGCTATCGCGCGAACAAGCGTTGCCGTGTTCTGTGTGCTAACGCCATTATTTGTCCTGGTCTAGAATACACGTTTTAAGTCTACAATAGATGTTTTAAGTCCTGAGCTTTAAGAAATTGACCAATCACAGGTTGCAGCAAGAGACAAGTCGACACAAATCTAGTTATATCATTGTTTTGTCCTTCTTTCGCGCTTAAAGAAAAGGATAATAGATGATATAACTACACTTGTGTCGATCTGCGTCTCTTGCTCGAAAGCAACCACAATCGATCATTCTCCTCACATTCGACTGTGATCGGTCAATTTCTTAAGGATTAAGTCTTAAAACACTTATTGTAGACTCGGAATTTTCTATTGCCTGTGGTTTTTCATTGTGCATAGGCCTTAATTCATGCATAGACACAATGTCCCGTATTCTCAACTCTCTTTTATTGATAGAGGTGCCTCTAAAAGTGGCTTAGGAACCACCTGATTGGCTGAGAAGCCATATTTAAGGCACTTTTATCGATAAAAGAGAGTTCAGAATACGGACTTGTGTGCAGGAACCACAGGTCTGTTCATTTTCGCTGCACCGCTGAACTAGTGCAATAAGTTGAAGTGAGAAAACATATACTTGTCTCGCTTCAACTTATTGCACTAGTTCAGCGGTGCAGCGAAAACGAACAGACTTTATGTTTTTTATTGCTGCACTGACTGCACTTCTCTTTCCCGCCAAATCTCAAGAAAGAGAAAAGGTGCAAGTTAGTGCAGCAATAGAAAACAGACCCCATAACATAAAAACTGCCGTATGGTGGATAGCAATTGTTATGTTTTCTCATACATATTGTAATGTAAACCAATATTTTAGGTATCTGCAATGGGGAAAAATACTCGATTTGGCTTCCGGATTAATGTTGTGTCTTTCATAGATTTGTTTACCATTGGTCTATTCTTTTTAGCTGAATTAGCTACACTAGTTCAAGAAATTTACACACACATTGAAGTATATAAAACGTACGTACGAGATTTCTCATATTTATAGCGAATTCGGTAGCTTGCATTAATGTGCACTGAATGCGCACTAAAGCTTGTTTACGGTACATTCTTATATTTAACACGTTGACTGCCAACTACGAGATATCTCGTAAGTTGTTCACTTGCCCAACTACGAGTTATCTCGTCGCTTCATTACTTGATTAAATCAAATTGGCTTCTTAGACCAGAATCGTAAAAAGTTCCGTGGCAGTCAACGTGAGAGTTAAGATCGTGTCTTAAATACATATTTAAAAACTTCTTGGCTAATAAAATCATGCGTACGGACGCTGTACATATCATATTACTGGTTCAAAATATTTGAAAATGTATTTCAGATAATTCTTAAATATAATTAAATATAATAGGTCTGTTCGTTTTCGCTGCACTGCTGAACTAATACATTAAGTTGAAATGAGAAAACATATACTTGGGCCTGTTTGTTTTCGCTGCATCGCTGAATTAGTGCAATAAGTTGAAGTGAGACAAGTATATGTTTTCTCACTTCAACTTATTGCACTAGTTCAGCGGTGCAGCGAAAACGAACAGACCTCTTGTCTCGCTTCAACTTATTACACTAGTTTAGCGGTGCAGCGAAAACGAACATACTTAATAACAGACTATGAACAGGCCTTAGTGCGCACTAGTGCAAGTAACCGAATTCGCTATTAGTGTGGATATTTCTTGAACTAGTGCAGCCAGAACAGACCTCGTGTGTTTCGTGAACATTCCTAGGTAGACAAAAATGCTAAACTTAATGTGCAAACATTTGATGTAAGCTTTGTGATTCCACTATAATAGTTTGAAATACACATGTCTGAAATATGCTTGTTTTAAGAAATATTATCATTTCTTACGCCATAATTTTAATCCAAGCGTTAACTTTTTATCACTACAATAATTCCGGTTATCTGTGCGTTCTCTTTCGGGCAAAATAAGCAGCGATATTTATGACATCGGAATATTACCGCCGAATTTCCACATTTTTGCATTAAATGGTCTTTTATATACTGCATAAAATACTTCTCGTATGAGGACGCATCTTAACGTACTTATGTTAGTCACGATGCAGACGATATACTGAAATATATCTATCTAGGTTCCCGTTTATTTCTTCGGAAAAAGAAACGTCTTGAAAAATCTTGGAAAAGAAACAACACTTCCAGATAGTTCCTGTGCGTAATGAAGTGAACTAGAATGTTTACGAAGCATTGTGCACAAATTCACGAAGGACACGGTACTAAATTGGAGGCCAAATCAAACGTATTATAATATATTTCTAATTGATTTTTGTCCACTTTGTTTCATTATTATTTCACAGGTGGCAATATTCATGATCCTCTGAATTTGAACAGTATGCAAGATGAGGAAGTGAATCGTGCTATGAATGCCGTGACGCCAAAATCTAGCCCCCTTCCCACTCCGAAGCATAAGAAAGAGACAATAGACGTATTTCCACCTAATATCGAGGATCCTTTACGTTTAAGATATGACAGTGAAGAATACGAACAACAATGTGTGTGTTGCCCGTTGAGAAAAGCTTCTAAACGCAGAAATAAGAAAAGAAAGCGAGCCTGTTCGTCTTCGACAAAAGAGGAGATCACGAGTGAAACCATGGAAGATAAACGTTTGAAGGAGAGCGGTGAAGAACTCTGTAAAATAGTAGAAAGTTCGACGGAAAACCCCGGCGAAAGGATCCAGCCGATGGATTCCGAAACGGCGCAGGACAAGAATTCTACAGAAAACAAAATGGAGAGTCCTCAGAAGGATAAAAGTAAGGGGAACGTAGGGAAAATAGGAAACAAATTGGAGAGAGAAGACAAAAATAAACTGCGATTGAAGGGTTTGGAAGAACCCAAAGACAAAAGACTACGCAAGGTAATGAGTTTTAATCTAATTATTATTTCATTTGCGTTAACTTTAATTATATTTATTTATTAGAAAAGTGAAATACAATAATAAACGGATTACATTTCTTACTTGAATATTTTAATCATATTGCATTTATTAAAATTATCTATTTATCTTTGAAATTCAGGACACCAAGGATAAGATAGTGAGTCCTGTGATTCCCCAACCAGGTGCCTGGAAGCCTCGAGCACAGCACAGGCCTAGCCAGGACAAAAAGAAGAAGCATCAGCAGCAAGCAATGCCAAACTTCAGGCAGAAAGATGCTCGCTATCAATATGGCAACTACAACAGGTCTTTTGATGTTCACTACATGTCATTAATGCCTTCATTTTTCTGTAATTAAGCATACAAACATAACGATCGTGCGACGGATGTTTAATTATTTCTTTTTACCTGAATAGGTATTATGGGTACAGAAATCCTCATTACGAGATGGATCCTCGACTTAAAGCGTTCAGTGGACGTAAAGAGCTGTTCCTGCAGAAGGATATTCTAGACATCGGATGTAATATTGGACACATCACCTTATCCGTGGCGAGAGATTTTGGAGCGAAGAGCGTCACGGGAATTGATATTGATAGGACACTGATCAATATTGCTCGGAAAAACGTGAAACATTATGTAAATTGTGTGCAATCGCCGGCGAGTAACGAGGAAAGCGACAGGAGGGTATCGGATTCGGACGCGAATTTCTTCCCCAAGTCGTTGCCTATCAACTACGGCCCCATAGACATTCCGGGATTCACGAAGCACAAACAAGACATGGTGTTTCCTTACAATGTCACGTTTGTTCAAGTAAGATGTGCAAATATGATCATTAATTCTGATATATTGAGTCAGGTGGAAAAGCTCAGTTCAATTTCTGACTCAAATTTTCAATATACTTAATGGAAACAAATTATTCACCCACCAAGTAATCGAAACCGAAAAATTTCGTGGAAAAAAAAATTAGAAAAATCGTTTTCTCCCGAGTCTTTAAAACTGTTGCACAAGGGGTATTATCAATGCTTTTCATTTCCGATTTAGGTATTTTCGAATTGCATTCGCTATCTGTGTAATCCTATTTAAATATTTCTGCATTATGACTGTTGATTAAAAAGCATGTAATTTTTTTTTATCAAATATTTAAAATTATAATACATGAATATCTATGTTTCATTCAAAAATACTTAAACAAGAATACAGAATATTAATAACATCGGTATATATATTGAATTGTGTAATGAAGTGCTCGGAAATAGTTGCACATTTTCGAGATCATTTTTAGCCATCATGTCTGGTTTTTCCTATTTCGTCACTTTCAATAGTTATAGTTACGACGTGCAATGTTCTTTCTCTCTTTTTAGTATCTGTTATAATTGTGGGGATATTAATTTCCGCGTAACACAATCTCGTATTTACATTCTATAAGGTTAAACAATTTCAGGGTAATTACGTATTGGATGATGATGCTCTTTTGCACGCGGAGCAACCACAATTCGATACGATCCTGTGTCTCTCTATTACTAAATGGATACACCTGAATTTTGGTGACGCTGGCCTGAAGCAATCATTTAAGCGTATGTACGCGCAATTACGTCCTGGCGGTGTACTAATATTGGAACCTCAAGCCTGGAATAGCTACACCAAGAAGAAGAATCTCACTGTAAGTGCGAAAATGCAATTTCTGTTTGCATCGTCCGCGTTGTGATTTTCAGGCAAATTTTTTGTTCTTTTTCTAGGAGCGAATTTACAAAAATTTCCGCAGCATCGAGTTCCGCCCGCAGAACTTCACGCAGTATCTCTTGTCTTCCGAAATAGGCTTCTTTAAGTGCGAAGTTGTCAACATCCCGCCCCATCCTTTCAGAGGATTCCAGCGTCCTATCTATTTGTTTGAGAAGAAAAAGGAGGACGAACAATCCGACGACATTATGAACAAACCAGATCGACATGATATGCAAAAAAATGAACAACTACGCGAGGAGGAAAGAATGAAGTATGAATATGAATTATTCCCGAAGAATGCCAGTAAGGGGAGCATGTCGGAGATTAGTCACCAAAGTAGCGACCAGTATGAGCAACTGGAGAACATTTACGCACCTACTGCGACACCATGTTACGACACGCCAAGTTATAACAACGAACAGTCTCGAGATGGGGAATTTATGTGTTACGACTTGATTATGCCAGACAAGGAGGAGACGGAATATACCAAGACGCACGACAATGATAAGAAACTGGAAGACGCGGGAGGAGAGACGAGAGATAAAGTTGATAAAGCGGCCGAAGAAAATGAAGAAACGAAGGAGGCAACAGAGGGTGTTGTGGATAATGAAACTTACAATTATGATAAGCAGGAGGAATATAGCGCTGATAAGACAGACAACGATGATAAAGAAATGGAAACGGAAGCGGAGAAGACAATAGACGACGCTTGTGAGACTTACGACGACGATCAGAAAACAATGGGGGACGAAATTATTAAAGCTAGTAACTCTTAGTTTCAATATTTTCACCATTTCTGCCCATTTATTTTTACACGCGCTTTTACCCGATTCTTCTTTTTCCAATTCATTTCCCTTCCAATCCCTTTCATGAAATTTTCGTTAGATGTAAAAGAAAGTCTTGTAGCTTTCTCCCATTTTGACTTATTAACACAAATGGACGGAAAAATTTTCTGAAAATCTAGTGATATTGTGGCACGCGTTTCAATCAATATTAATGATAATGTAAGATCGGTAAACATTCGTTCGTTTTTAATTTTATCTACATAAGGATTATATTGGACAATTGGTGGCAAGGAACGAACGAATTTTGTAAAGAATTCCATAGTATTAGATCGTTTAATGTATAATTATAATAAATAATATTAAGTGAGAGAGTATAAAAGTTCGTTCGTTTTTTCATTTGTTTTATTCGTACAAAAGTCATATTGCGAAAAAACGAACGGATCTTTTAAGAAACTGGCTGAGAATATTGATGAAACAATAATAATAAAAGAATAAGATGAAAGTTTGTTCGTTTTTTCCTCGTTTTTTATTAATAAAAATTATATAAGAAAAAAAACGAACGAATTTTACAGGAAATTCGACAGTAATTAATTATATATAAAATAA
>NW_014554705.1:1648845-1705724 GCF_001313825.1 Dinoponera quadriceps | reverse complement strand
TCGACAGTAATTAATTATATATAAAATAAGAGGAAACGAATAAGTAGTTGAATGTATAAAAGTTTGTTCGTTTTATTATTTTGTTAACATAAACATCATTGAACACATCTTGAAACGGTGGATTCCCCAACCAGTTAATTATCTATTAAAGAAAAAAGAAAAATGGAAATAATATAAATTAAATGGAAACGATGTATTGCAGAAATTTGTACACATATCTCCATTTTTCTTTTTAGATACGTTATTGTCCACCGAAATTTCTATTCAAAAGATATCATTGAATTAGTTTATCGTTCAACAAAAAGGACCGATTGTAAAAAATTTAGTTCTTGAAAAGTTTTTAGTTATAGGAATTTTTCGTAATGTTGTGTATAAATTTTATATATTTATTTCTTATTATAATTTACAAAATTAACTTCTGTAATTATACATTTCGCAAAGGACTTGTTGTGCTATTACAGTTTCAATAAACAACAATACATGTCAAAAGTGATAAGCTCCTTAATCGACCGGGGTATAGAAACAAAATTATTCAATAGAACTTGATAATAATGAAGATGAGACCGACTATGATTATGAAAATAGGTTTATGAAACTAGCAAACACACTTCCTGCTACAAAAAGCCGAACTATAAGAATTACTTCTCTGGCAAACATAGAATTACAGAATTGCAAGATTTCATTGTTGTTAGATGCGAGATCTTTTTGCCAAAATATTTTACACGTTGCTTCGACGAATCTGTAAGATTTCGACAAACAATTGATAGACGCTAATTTGACTATAATGCACCAGACAATGGGCGAGCAAAATGATAAATACGGTAGGACCTCTATCGAACGGACCTCTCTCGAGTGAAATCTCTCTCTCCTTGTAAGTCCTAGTCTACAATAGATGCTTTAAGCCTTAAGAAATTGACCAATCACAGTCGATTAGTCTCCTCACATTCAACTGTAATTGGTAAATTTCTTAAAGCTTAGACCTTAAAGCACCTATTGTAGACCGGAACTAAGGTTACAGTAGACATCAAAATTTAATATATCCTAGAACGGACTTAACATATAGGAAAAAATCTGCGTTGCTATTTCATTTTTAGTAGATATAGCACAAAATAAGTGAAACAAAGGATATCTCATGAGGTACGGTGTATTTTTTATAAATTTGTATTATTGCAGAAAATTCTTTTTTTAACAGAGACTACCAATTATACTTGTTCAAAATAATTACAAGAAATATATGTGCGTTCTTATTATAGAAACTATACGTTCATTTCAATTTTTGACGCGAAGAGCATCTAACTTTCTTCATACTTTTATGAATTTGGCACGCTCCATTTATTTTCGTTCTATAATAAGCATTATGACAGTATATAATTTGAATTAAAAAATTGTCGTTTTACATTGAAAAGGGTTCGTACGATTAGGGTTGAAGAGTTCTTTCTAAAATGTTAATACTTTTTTTCATATTAAGTATTGTTATATATTTTGGCTCTTACCAGTGTTTTGTTTTTCATTTAATTGAATATATATTAATTTTGATCTTCGAATTTAGGAAATGAAATTTAAATTATAATTATATGTATTAGGTATATAAATTAAGTCGGCACCTTTTTTTGATAAAATTCAAACATTATTTGTGGATTACATAATATAATATTAATTATCAAAATAATCTTCATCATTTTCTACAACTCTAGTCCACTTTTCGGGCCACTGATGGATTCCACCGTGAAAAAAATATGGCGGTTTTGACTCGATGAAGTTATCAATGGATTTTTCCACGTCAGGTTGCAATAGTTCGTAATATGAAATCTCTTTCATACCCCATCAAATACACAACGAAACCTTTTTGGTGTAGATATTTGGTTTTGTTGTCGAAGTTGACGCTTGTCTACTCATGACTTTGATCGTTTAGAGTTATTATGCAGGATCCACTTTTCATCCCTCGTAATAATTTGATGTAAAAAAATTGAAGAAGTTAATCAAAACGTCTGGTGTGTCTACAAGTCTTAAATTATAATATTAGTGTAGAAAACATCTCTACAATATAATTTTCACTTGAACTTACATAAGCATATATTACTAATTTAATAATTATTATTCTTATTTTGCTTAACTGCCTAATATATTGATCTTTTTATAAAAAATATATATTTAAACAGCAACGCGTTATTTTAATATTTTAAAATTTCTTTTCTCATCGAAATATTTTTCTGAATAACAATTTATTTGTTTTATATTACAACATCTTTTTGTGTAATTTTCTGCAAAGTAGAATGTACATTATATGGAATGTACATCCTGACGTTTTATCATTTTTTTTTTTATAATTTTTTTAAGATTATATAATACATTAATTCTGATCATCAAGTATTATCATTATTATGATATGAGAGAAAATCATTTTAGCATACTATAAAATTTGCAAAACAGTTTTCTCTGTTCTGCCATTTCTATTNTTTGGTCACTCAAAATACAAACAAAAAGTCACGTCACCTATCATGTATTTTTCAGTTTTTATGTTTAAATATCATATATTACATTCATCTTCTATTTGTAATTTACTATAGTTTTAGCTTGTCTAAAAAATATGAAAAGCCTATCATGTATTTTTCAGTTTTTATGTTTAAGTATCACATATTACATTCATCTTTATTTGTAATTTACTATAATTTTAGCTTGTCTAAATATGAAAAACAAAAATTGTCAACTCATTGGTTATATTTTCCTATAAATCGTCTCTCAGTTGACTAAGTAGTAATATGTAATTTTTCATATTTCTAAACAGCCATCAATTTTTGTTTAAATAAGTAGATATAAGAACCTTTATTCCATGTTAATAATAATAATATGATAAATAATATCATGTATATGGTTTTTAAATGACTTTAAATCAAATATACATGAGGCTGTTGAAATTAGATAGAAATTATACACATTACGAATAGAATGAACAGTCCCTATAAAATATAATTTACACAAATGATAACACGCAATGATAATAATGATCATACAGAAAACATAGTATGTAAAATCGTAAATAATGTTTCATTTGTTGTTCTGTTGCGAATTATTCATTTAAAGAGGGTTTCTGTCAATAATTTAATTTTTTAGGATAAAAACGAAATATTATGATATATATATAGTTTATTACGTTTTACAATTACACGATGAAGTTTTATGGTAAAGTGCTATCAATTTTATCATCAGTTAGTATGTCGGATGCCGTGAAATCCATACGTTGGTTTCTACCAAGGAGAGCAGACAACTTGCACAACAATAATAATAATAATTATTCGCTTACAGTTAACATTCGACCTACATCGTAACTCAATAATTTCACTAATGTAACTTCAGTGCAGTAAGGGGTTTTGTACATAAAAATCTTATTTAATCTACTAAAAATACAGATACGACGGATAATATGAAAGCGGCCGGCAAGTTATCGCGGCCTCGACGCATTTTACCTCCGATCGACCGAAGACGAGCCAGGCGAGTGTGGCAACAGTTGCTATTCGCGCTTTATAATGGATTCGACCGTAACTCCCAACAATCTCCGGCTAATCCGCGACGATTCACAATCTCTCGTCGGCAAAAGTTCCGAAAACGCCTGCCCGAGTTCGCAACTCGCAGCGGTTAGCCAGCCGCCGCGCTTAGCGCTAATGTAAGCGCGAATCTTAACGCGACGCACCATCTTCTCGCGCGACAAAGTACCTCCAGCTTCAGCAACTTCGGCTCGTAACGAGTCCTGGTAATTAGCGCGTCGCATCGCCGGCGTGTATTATTCCGTTGTGATTTCATTCCGGGCGCCGCCGGCTGAAGTTACGACGCGAACGTAATGGATTCGCGCGACGAGCGCCCTCGAAATTCCCCGGGTAAGCTCTTTCGCAGAACGTAAAAGCCGGCTGCCTCATGCCTTAAAGAAGCGTTCCAAATTTGCAATGCACCGAGAGAGTGTCGCGCCCGCGCGAACGCCGGTTTGGTGCGCCAAGCATTTCTGATCATAACCCGTGAAAGTTCGAGACTGTATTAAACTTTATATTGCCGTTCGCCGGGGGGGAAGAGCTTTATATATCGCTTTATACACCGCCCCGCGTCCACGTCGCGACACGAATTTACGGCTGACATTCCGTTACACAGTCGGCAGACGCTGAATCCTTTTTCTTTTTCTTTCCCACGACTGTAATTTTATCATTGCCACCTCTGATCGCCACTGTGAAGTTTTCCGATTTCGCTATTGTTGCACTGATTGTACGACGAAGAGCTTTCCACTGTTCGTTACATATATTATATACTAGATAATATATTATACTATATTATATATTACAAGATCACATTAATACAGACGTAAATTAAAAAGAAAATATCGACTTTCACTCTAAAACTTTGTGGAATACTTAAAAATAATTAGTATAATATATATGATATCATGTATTGATGCTCGTGTTCAACGCGATCAAAGTACACCGAAAGAATATTTATTTTCATATTTTAATTTTTTTTTATTATTACGTATATATTATACTTATAAAAATATTACACCAGAAAATTTGATACTATGTACTGCAAGTATTATCCGATAAAAATTGCAAGATATGTGCGATCGGATGCTCAAGATGCGAGAACTTGAGCATCGGACAGATCCGAAACACAGATATCTAATGTTGCCAAAACTCGCAATGTTCAATATTAAGGTATAAAAAAAGAATGATAACCGAAAGGTTTTGATACTTCAAACTCCGCCCGGACAGTTATTTGATAGGTAAACTATGTTACTGAACGCAGTTGTAATTAAAAATTTTATTTGGCCTCCGGCTGAAAGTCAATTTCGACGAATATTTGAAACGCGTCTATCACATAGCGTATCTCCGATACAATCGATGAGAGACTTTATCACCGATTACATTTTGGTTCATACAACCACCGATCCGTTAGTTTCGATTGCTTTCGGCCGGCGTAATAACACGAGATTTCTATAACGATTTTTCAGGTACATTTTTTCACACACAAGAGACATCGGGAAACTGAGTGTCGCTTGGTGAAAAAAGGAAAGCAAAACGCTCAATACGAAAAAATATTTGTTACCGCTAAATTTGAACGTTACGCTATTTTTCCAAACGGTTACCGTTGAAATTCAAACATGTATCATAATGGACCTCTTAATTTCCTCATCCTCTTATCGAAGGACATTAATACCTGTGTATACATATTTAGACACCCGTTCTCGACTTGCTCTCGTTTTCTCATCCGTTTCGAAACGTTACTTCGTTATAACTTGTTCCGAGCGAAAAGACAAGTAATAATCGTCTGGTGCCAAGTCTGCATGGTGGATGATTGAACACTTCGCGTCGATGAGGAACCAGTTGAGCGCGCGAGCGACGACGTTCCTCGGAGGAATATAAAAGCTAATGCTCCGCTGCGATAAGTGTTTAAGTTTCGCCGATAACTGCGCGGAGGAGTGCACGAAGCGTAGTGGAAAAAAGTATTTATTAATTTCACGATAATAAATTTCTTTTGGAACATCCCGCTCTTTTATTCGAACCGATCGCTCCCGTACTTTCCAAACTACCACCGTATAATTTTCTGCAAAACAATCGATCGGGCGATTGATCGATCGTCGATTAATTCAATTTCTCTCCTTTTCCCTTCATCACGGTTCAGATATAACTTAAAAAAGCAATATCCCTCGTTATACATATAGATCGGATCGAACGAGGCGAGCCTTCGTCCGATTTATCTGCTCGAGCACCGACCGGCTTTTATGGACGCAGCGACTGCATTGTATCGCATTTCGCGCGCATTTTTTTTTCGTCGTCATACGCACCGGCGCGCGTGTGTCGCGCACTTTGTTGGGGCCGCATTATTATTCCGCGAACCGCGTTGACAAACACACCATCGGCGTGGTTATCCAAGTCGACGTACTCCATTTCAGTGAAATTATCGAGGCCGCTCGGCCGAGAGCACGGTCGCGGGCGCAATTCCATTATCGCTCGGCACCGGCGAACGCCGCTCCAAGTTGAAAGCTATCCGTGTTGGCGCGTTTCGTTGCGAACCGGACGACCTCCCCCCGCTCGTTTGTGATCTCGCACTTCGTCGGCTCGACTCGTGAGTCGTGCGGATGCGTCGATTGAACGATAAATTGAATAATATCGTATCAGAAAATTCCCCGTTCTCCGTTGTTGAATTCGAGTACATCGGCGAATCGGCCGGATTTCGTCGACGCGTCCTATATATCGGTTTTCAACATCAACCGATATTGTTGCTGTCGCGAATGTACGCATTCATATTAACTAATTATGAGGTTTAAGCTTACGCATGACGTGCGCCACGCACGCTAACGCTACGCTGCGCAGAATTTGAATTTTCAATCGCGGGTTAACGCACTCTCGTTTATTAGACGTACAAATTCATTCGGCACATTTAACCCTCTGCATTCGAGGGCTCCGGAGCGGAGCCGTTTAAAATTTGTCTTCAAACTCGAATGCTCCGCTATGGAGACAATGCAAATAACTTTCGGTTCATAACATAAGGACAAAGACAAATCGTGAAAACTATTCTGTATAGGATATTCCGCTCTTGCTATTTGCATTTGAGTTTGAAGACAAATTTTAAATAGCTCCGCTACGGAGCCCTCGAGTGCAAAGGGTTAATGTCCCGTTGCTCTGGTTTAAATTTCAATCTTTTTCCCGTCCCGATTACATATATAATCTACGCAAACAAATTCTGAGCAGAACTCGTAATAAGTTTTCGACACGAGAAAGGAATATTAATAGAAATATTATATTAATAGAAAAGAATATAAATTGAAAAAACGGAATCCGTTCTATCTGATTACGTTGGCAAATTGCCGGCCAGAAATGTGAGGGAACATGTTGACAGGTATTGCGAGCGGAAACTGGCGGCAGAAACCAAAGAGATCTTGTTACACGCAGTTTGCTGGCAGGATCCGGTCGATTTCTGTCGCCAATCCGTTGTCCGGTTGTACGTGCAGGCTCCGCCGGCGGAACGCAAGTTAAACGTGGACGCAGTTGACACAGTCTACTGACATATTTCGATGAAACCTGTCGCCAGTCTGCCGACATACTGCTGACATTTGCTGCGAGGATATATTCTGAAATCCAGGCGCGCGCGCACACCGTGACTACCGTAGTACGTGGTACAATGTTTCGATCAACGATTCGTCAACTCTCCTGTAAACGACGAACTTTAGTGATCAAGTGCGAGTAAAATCAGTGCGAGGATTCATCCGTGCGAGACGAAAAGAGCCGATACAACGGTACGTCAATAAAACGTTCTAGTATATCAAGCTGGTGTAAGATGGCAGCATTTGTTAGAAAAGCTGCGCCGACATAACTTACCAACGATGCAAGGCAGACCGCGTGTTCACTCTTAATTGAACGGAGGGGAAGTGTCGGACAGGAAAAAAGAACGCAGTTCCACGAGGTTTGCGTCGAGGGGATTTTTTTATAAAAACGGGCAGACACATTTTCGCTGTACATATCGTTAGCATTATCCGTGCGATATTTATGATTCCGTCCTCGGTGAAATATGAACGTCAGGGGAACGATATGAAATATCAAATATCGCAGGTACAAGCAGTCAGGCGGGTAAAAGCAGCGTTGCACGGAAATAATGTAGCAACAATGAACGCTTCGTCGGTTACGGTACAAACTATACTACTATATTACTCCTCATTGTAGTTCGTATTTGATCGAATCGGGAGGGGTTTAACAGCAGCCTGATGGTCAACAACGAGTTATAAAACCGGATTGACGGATTAATTATTGAATTCATACGAGCTCGCGCCGACATGCTACCGTTGATACACGCAGATTCATTGAAAGAACGCACGGATTAGCGCCGGCCTAATTTCGTGACGAAAAATTTCCCAGTGTCCCGTTCATCCCCGATGTGCGGGAACGTTCCGTACGCGAGCATCCCTTCACTCGATTATGCAACTTCCTTGGGACCTCGAAGAAACGTTTATCCGGCTGCGTCGCGTCGGCGGCGACACTTCCGTCAGCTCCGCTCGGGCGTTTTACTCCTGGTCCGTTTCCTTCACGAGGTACCTGCTGCAAAAAGGAAAGCACGGCGCGTTATTTGCAGCCCCGAAACGTCAGTTTGTTCATCGCGACTTTAAATCGCTTCTTGCGATATTGATTCCGCTATATTTTCCCGAGCGCGCGAGCTTCATCGATTTCTCACCGCGCGGGCGAATTGGAAAGCGAAAACATTCAAGAGACACCAACCACCTCCGTTGATTTTACGAAATTGAATTTCACGTTGGTGTCGACGACTGCGTTCCCCCTGCAGCTCCACGGTGGCTTGGGGATTTTCCCGAAAATCTATCGCGAGGAACATCGCGATTAGCGTGCAAAGGAATCGACAGCGCGGGATTAACCGGTCTCTTTGTTATGCGAGTAACGCTCTGCCGCGAGCAAAGAATTAAACGGCGCGGCGGACGCCGTCGGTAGGTATTAATGCCCGTGTAAATACGCGGAGTGGCTTCTCGCTGCTTCTCGAGTTCCTCGGCGCTTGCATCGGCATTGCTTCCCGCCAGAAGGGAATGCTAAGTGCACGACCGCGACTCTTTCGCAACTACTGCGATGCTCGCGTGCATATTAATTAGCAAAGCGTGCGGTTGCGCTTGCGATGCCTAATGGACGGCGACAGCTTTTAATTATCAGCGCGTCCGAACGAGGAAGATACAACAACCGTACGCGACGTTTCCGACGAAAGCGAGTAATTACAGATGGAAATAAGATATCGCGCCCTTATCAACGATACGTTATCGCGTTAATAATTCCCGATTACTCTCTCGCTCGCTCTTCGGAGCATTTTCTCGATAACCGGCGTATCGAAGAGCGAGCGTTCAGTAGAATCCGCTCTTCTCTTCGCGGATTTGAGAAGCACTCCGTGAGATACGTTACTTTGTAGAATTCATCGCATCAATCTCGGCCTGTTAATCGTTTATCAACGTGCTCGTTTCTTATCGGTGTATTATCTCGCGGGTAGTAGCCACGTCGAACGATTTCACATCGCACAGATCAAGGTGATCGGGATTAAATGAAAATGCAGTTTCACTCGAGATGGATGTTAGGACAAGTTCATGTACACGGCATATTCGACGTAAAATCGATTTTACGGATGTTCGTTGTAATAATAATGTAGCATCACGTGATGTGCATTTCCGTGACAAATGGAAAAGATACTTACTAATATAGCACCGTGGGAACCAAGATGATCACTACAGAAAACATAGCGCAAGCCATGACCATCGATAAAAGCACCGATTGGTCCATCGTAGGTTCCGGCTTTTTCGTCGTCGTCTACAATCAAGAAAGATACATGTATCACATTACGGATTAAGTATGAGTACGCGCCGTTTAAACGCACGAACGCAACGTATTTAAAGTGAACGCACTAATTAGCGACGAAAAGTAAGTAAGTAAAGTAACCTCATCGTGAAAATAAATTAATGAATTATTATAACAATATACCTGTTAAATACATAATATTAATTTCGTTCGAAAGCTTAAATATTTGGGATTATAATTGTTTTTAGATTCTTTTAATTTATGATAAAATTTAAATTAATTTGTAATATATTCTCAAAAGTGAGACGAAAGTACCATTTAGCGACATGTAATTTGAATTTTGACCCAACTTATGTAACACATGTATGCCTGTTTTATTGACAAATGTATGGACAGCCTTGTTACTGACAGGTAAAAATCATTCGAATGTCACAGACATTCAAATTGGTACAGAATCATGAACATCCCTGTTACCGACTTAAACATGACAGTTTATAAGTTAAGGATTCATATTTGTATTATCTGCTAAATTTTGGAGTAGTAAGTTATAATCTCGATAATATTCCTTAACTTTATAATGAATAAAATTCATATTTTCTCTTTAGAAATAGAGATGCTTATATCATTATTTATTTATTTATTTAGGTAGTTAATAAAGACAAATTAATATTCCAGTGCTGATTAGTGACATAATGTATTAAACAAAAAATACGTACCTTGTTACTTGTACTCTTTTCGCTTGCGAAATATTCTTTAATCTTTCTTCGACTTTGACGGTACGATTTCAATTGTTTCAGGTTAAAAAATAGCTACAAAGAAGTATCGAGAACACGCCTTATATTAACGGTCAACTTCTAAGATGTCGGCGAACAACTGTTACCATTAATAGCACGCTTATAATTATGATATTTCAGTAAAATTAACAGCCATTCTACTAGCTTTTAATTTTATTCGAAACTTGTCATAGTAGATAATATATAAAATTTAGAGTAAAGATTTTTTGGATAAAAATGGAGCTATATCGTTTGATTTATTAAGAAGGGCAGACGCAATTATCAAATCGGGCCGCTGTCGCTAATTGGGACATTCACTTTGTCTGAATACGAAGAATTCGCAAGGAATTTGCTGCTTCGAGAAACTTATATACACAGAAAATGTCTCGCAACATGCGATCTCAATCCCGCGTGATAGAATACCCGAAATACCAATGGCATGCAAAATGCGCTCAATCCTTCCCACAAAACCAAAGAGTTGCGGATGAAAAGCTCATCTCGCGCCCCACAAACGAAGATAACACACGTAAGTATATTAAATTGTGCGCGGCCAATTAGTTCGCCGCCTCGTTCAATCCGCATCGACTTCGCGCAGGCAAACCAGCGCGATTGATTAGAATTCCCGGCGCGCCTCTCGCAAGAAGGCGTTAATCCCTTAAGCAGTGATAACATAACGAAACTTTATAATCCAGTTTTGGGCGCGTCTTCTCCAGGGCGCGACCTACTCCCTTTTCTCATTCCGCGCTATCGCGGCCTTGTCGTGCATTTCGCCCTTTGTTTCGTTCCAACAGAGGAAAATTCGACGAGACGAATAAAATGGAAAATTTGCGCTTCAGTATTTTGCGCACCACCACGTTGAACGCTTGTGCTCGTGGACTTTCCGAGTGTTTCTCGCATTGAGGAAAACGAGTCGACGCTCTTCCTTTCTTCTTTAGCGATGTATACTCGCATTTAGTTGCTCCTGTAACTTAACGCGACAGTCTCGTTCGTCATACGTCGAGGCGAGCGCTACAGCGAGCACAGTTCTCGGTTCTCCTTTTCGGCTTCGGCGAGTATTTCGAAAAATCAGCGTGGAATTAATTAAGAGGAAAAAGTTAAATCGCCCGGCTGAGTGTTTAAACGGTCGCTCGTTCCGCAAGCTCTTTAAGTTACGGAGAAGAAGACGCGAAAGAGAGGACGGGGAGGGCGCGAGGGAAGGGTACGGTCTCGTTAGTATTACAAACGAGATGAAAGACGGGAGTGCGAAGTGCCCATTACACCGGGTCGACTCTCGTCGAGATGTAACCGCGATACCGCAATCGAGGATCAAAGCTCCTTGATAAGAAATTAATGCGTTTTTCGCCAGACCAGAGAAGGAACGATTCGTCTCAAAGGGGAACTTTTGATTCGTCATTTTTCCCGTCGGCACGAATCACTCCGCGCTCCTCTCGGGGATTGACGTGCAATTCGAATTTTTTAATTACGAAACCAGGTAATTATACACAGGCCGCGCTCCGAGACGCCGTACAGCGTAATCTTGTAAAAATACAAATTTATTTAGCCGGGAAAAATGGAGGAAACAGTTCTGTTTTCGCGAAATTACTCCGCGGGTGATCTGGTCGCACACGTAACGCGTTATCGTAGACTTCGTTATCCGGGAATGATGAAGTCGCGTTGTTTTTACAGCTCGACGTTTTTACGCTCTCCTTCCTATTTGGCAATAAGACGCGCAAACTCGCGGCTTTATCTCCCAATGATGAAATGCCGTGTTTTATTAACGCGCGCTCGAAACGTATTTTCCGCGAAACAGCTCGTCGCGTTTCGTCGAGATATGACAGGTATTGTCGCAGTTCGGTAAACATTGGTTTATCCTGAATTATGCGCAAAATTATTCGCATCTGTAGCGGGCGTTTTTTACTCTTCTGTTTTTAGAAAGCGCGAGATTAACCGGGGATTATCGTGACGGTGATTCAGCGCGTGCCAGATATACTATCGCAATAGAGAGTTAGCGCGGTAATCGGCAGTATAGGAGTAGAAAAATAGAAACGCAAGCCGCCATCTCACGCCTCGCGGAGATCTGAAACTGCAGGTGTGCTCGTCGTCGCACCGATATTCACGGAATCGCGCAAGAAGTAACGTAAACGCAGAAAAGAAGTAGTCTTAAATCAAGAATAGGTATTCTCACATATAAGCAAGAGTATTATAATATTCCTGGAAGATATTTCGTTTTTGGAACTGACTCAAAGTGTAACATTTGCGTCAATAGAAATTTAAACAAATTAAGGCCAAAGTCTTCTAAGAAGATTATAACATTCTTGCTTATACATGAGGATATCTATTCTTGACTTTTGAAGACCGATTTTTTTTCTATGTACCATATTAAATTCATGTATGATCTTCAAAATGCCGGAAAATGTAAGGTGTAATCTTGATTAAGATGAAAATTAACGCGCGTTGGTTAGAAAGAAAATCCGAAATTGCGATGTTACTTTGGCAACTAGCACCTAATTGGATGGATTGATAAAAATCTACTTTAACGGTGACGACGCTTATTAACTTCTCTCTTGCGAATATATTCAGTTTTGCAAATTTAATTTTAACGTTACCTCGAGCAACTTGTTGCCCCGAAACAACGAAAACGGAAATTTCAGACATTATCAGGATCAAACTATGAGTTATATTAACAAATTGTATGAAATATCTAATTAGGATTGAAATTAAACATATTTTGCCGTCTTAACTTCTATTGTATTGTGGAATTAATGGATGAACGTGGGGTTAAAATTTCGACTCGGGGAAACAGCCATTCGTACAATTCGCGTTCTCCAACGGCGAAGTTTCGTCCATTTCTCCGCTTAATGTACGAGCGAGTATTTAGCCTAATTAATTACCGGCGGCTGCGTGCGCCCTGCGAAATTCAATGCGTATCAGATCGAGCGTGGCGCGGGGGTTGCCCGTGTCAGACGGGAAATCGAGCGGGCCGGGCCGACCTGTCTTTCGATCCTCGTTAAAACTTTCGTCGACGGTGTCGCCCTTCCGGAGCAACGGCTTATTGTTTAACTTGGCTCGTTATCATTATTCGACCCGAAAATGCAATATCGGCCACGCGAGCCGGGTTAATCGCGCGACAACCGAGCGCCCACTGCCGAACTCAACGATTCGGCGCGAGGGAACGTAGCTGCCGAGAAGGCACTCGAACGCGTTCGACATCGAAACAATCGCAATCCATTGGAATCGTTGATACTCTTAGCGGCGCCGGTCGTTCGGCTGTCTCTGATCGAATCTCACGAGAACCGAATTTTTAAACCGAACTTTTCGCGCGCCTGCTGAGATCACGTGACACCCGCCGGACGCTCAATTCAAGCCTGTACGGAAAGCGGTACACGATTATGCAGCTTGATAAATGTGTTCTAATTGTTTGGTTTACAGATTTCATTACATTTTTTTATGTTACAGTACTTTGATAGTGACAAAAATGTCGGCTTGGGGATCGAGATAGTTCAGCGTGCACGGAAAACGATACACGTACAGCGCAGAAAGTGTCGAATTGCGTAAGCCGGAGGTACGAAGTACAGGACTCGAATATCGTTTGCATCGCTAATTGCAAAGAAATATAGAAAGGCGGGAAGCCACTCGTTCGCAAACGCGCTTTCGACTAGAGGATTTCACGGGCTGAGACGAAGAAAATCTTCGATTTCCGACGCGACGTTCTCTCCCCGTCGCTCCGACATTTCTCTCCGGTTGACGTTCGTCGCGTTTCAATCATTCGCGACGCGCCGAAATCAAGACTGCGCGCGCCGTAGCATTTACAGAATCCGCGGAATTTAACAGGGGGAGCGTTATCGCGGTGATAAGCGAACTTTACAGCTGGAGTTCGGCGCGTACATACCTCGGCTTCTTGGGCATAGCAGCGGCAGTAAAGGACGCAGGAGAGCAGCAGCGGCAGCAGAGGACCTCGTGGGAACATTTTCGTTGTTGACGCTCGAAATGACGGACGGGTATGACGTATTTTTAGCCGCGTCGCCGTGGCATTATCCGCTTCAGCTGGTTCACGGCAGCGATAACGCGCGATTGACGGATCGTCATTGTTCGGCCGGCCTTTATCGCTTGTATTACTATGCCGTGAGCTTATCTTATCTCCGTCCCTGTATGCGAATGTGTGCGGCCATGTGCGCTCTAAGCACAGGTACGCGGATGCATGTGTTTCCTCCGGACAGGAATGTTGCGATACGCCATCCTTCAGAGTGCAATTTATATCGCATTGGAGAAGTTTGGGGAAGTCGATTTAAGTTTGCTCGGAGAATTTTCCTCCGGCCGGAAGAAAGTGCGATTAATTATTATTATTGTTGTTATGAATACTTTGTTGAGTACGTTGGAAGGTAAAAAGTAAGAGACGTATGTATGTGCAGTGTGACGGTACGCCAAAGGAGAAACGTCGGCCAAGGGCGATTTTGCAAAACCTAACCTGAGATGGTGGTTGGTTATAATTTAGTGGCTAATTACCGAAGAGGCAAGTAGCCAATACATTTAATATATTCGTGTTGTTAATATAGTCGTGTTGTTAATAATAAATATTTCAAAACGCCACGCAACACCGAACGAGTCTCTTAAAGGCCAGGTGCGTTTGAAGTTTAAAAGACAATTTAAAAGACAAAAGTTAAAAGACAATAGAGGACGTGATTGAATAGAGAGAATGTAACCAGAAAAATGAAAGAGGACGGAATAGAGATTGGAGCACGGCCGGTTATGAAAATTCTGTTTAAAATCTATTTAATAAATCTTAAAATTCTGTTTAAATCTGAGACATTACCAGGTGTAGAAGTATGAAACCGGAATTTCCCTATAGATGGTGCTAGCCATTAGTTTAGGGACCGTAAGACCGCTTCTGCAGCGTCATCATCTCCCTCTAACAGCTGACGAAGATTTTCAACACACGACAACCCAAGTTCCATACACCGGTATATTTTTCTATAACCTTAAACATGTCGAGTTTTGTGCCTACGAACTATGATTTGCGGACAGCATTGGTTTTTTGTTATCATTTGAAGAAAACTGCTGAGCATCGAATGCTTGTCGAAGCTTACGGTGAACATGCTCTTGGTAAAACACAGCGTTTCGAGTGGTTCAAAAAATTCAAAAGTGGTGATTTTGACGTGAGAAACGAAGAGCGTGGGAAACCACCGAAAAAGTTCGCAGACAACGAATTGCAAGCCTTATTGGATGAAGATGATATTCAAACTCAACAAGAACTTGCGGATGAATTGAATGTGACGCAGAAAGCTGTCTCAATTCGTTTGAAAGTCATGGGAAAGATTCAGAAAGTGGGAAAATGGGTTCCGCATGAACTGAATGAAAGACAGGAAGAAAATCGAAAAACCACTTGTGAAATGCTGCTCGATAGATACAAAAGAAAGTCCATCGTATCATGACAGGTGATGAAAAATGGATATATTTTGAGAATCCTAAGCGTCAGAAATCATGGATGAATCCAGGCGAACCATCGACATCCACTGCAATCGCTTTGGAACGAAGACAATGCTCTGTGTTTGGTGGGATCAGAAGGGTGTAATCTATTATGAGCTGCTAAAACCTGATGAAACCGTTAACACTGATCGCTACCAACAGCAAATGATCGATTTAAATCGCGTGAAAAACGACCGGAATATGGAAAAAGGCAACACAAAGTCGTTTTGCTCCATGATAATGCCCCATCACACACAGCAAAACGGATCAGGGAAACGATCGAGGCGTTCAGTTGGGAAATACTAACGCATGCGGCTTATTCTCCAGACTTGGCTCCGTCCGATTATCATCTATTCGCATCAATGGAACACACTCTCGCTGAACAACGCTTCAATTCTTATGAAAATGTACGAAAATGGCTCGATAGCTGGTTCGCTTCAAAAGAAGAAGCTTCAAAAAAAGAAAAAGAAAATGTTTTTTTGGCGTGGCATTCATAAACTGCCGGAGAGGTGGGAAAAAATGTATAAATAGCAATGGACATTATTTTGAATAAAATATTTTTTATCATTTTCAAACAACAGACGTGTAATTTTTACAAAAAAATTCCCGTTTCAAACTTTTATACCTGGTATGTGCGATTTCGTGATTCCGTTTACTAAATGATGTATTAATTTTCCTTATGCATGATGTTTGTCGCTCACGAAAAATTTCACGAGAAATATTGTTTTCCGCGAGACAACATCCCAAGAAAATGCTTGAAAATTGAAAAATTTGCGAATGAATGAGTTTTTGCTATTTACAGTATTTTCCGGGTAACTGTCATTAAAATAAAGCAAAATTCTCCGAATTAACGTTAAATTGGAAACTCATGACGTCTGTCACCGAGGGAAATATCGATAGCTAGTGGTAAAAGGTGCGACGAGGCAGCCGATATTTATCGATGGATATTCGATGATAAGCCAATGCGTCGTTAACTCCGCTTATCAAACGCACCGTCGATTGAAGCAGCGTTTAAATCGCGATCGCCATTGACGCGCCTCCTCGACACCCGACACAGTCGTTTTTTATTCTTTATTGAATTTCGTAAAATAAATAGTCAATATACGTATGTAATATTTTCAGTTGTTGTGTTAAATTTACACGAAACATCGGTGAAGTTCTCATTGGCGGTAAAAATGCATACAATTTTTCGAATTTATAACATACAGCTATTGATTTTTCCTTCTTTTAAAGAAGCCGACACATGCGGAGACGACGCTGAAGATTGCCAATAAAAACACGGAGTCGGAAAAACTTGGCCGAAATCCTTGAACCGACGTTCCGAATTTCCAGAAGGTCGCAGGTGTGGAAGTTGCGGATTCAGTGGCAGAAAAATTACGTACACGGCTCTTGCATCAGGCAATAATAAAGGCAAAGCGCACTGATTCGCTGAAGAAAAAAGGAATTTCTCACGGTTTGCGCCGAGTCCGTGGAAAAATATATAGTTTCTCGCAATATTCGCTTGTATACCGCCATTGTGCAAGAAAATGGAGAGAAATACGTTCAAGTTAGCTGTAATAATTACCGAAATTTTAATATTTTAATTATTCATTATCATTGGTATTTTTATGAATCATTCAATGATGAGAATAGAAGGAATAATTTTCTTAACATAAATACATGTATCTTTTTCAAAAGATGATGTTTTAGTTTATATCAAATAAATTTGTATCAAGTAATGTTTATATTCATGATAAACAAATATAGAAATATAGATACATTCTTCGTATACGTTTTCGTTTTATTATTATACAACGTATTTCAGGTTTATCGCGTTTACGTGCACGGCGCTCTTGATGAATTTCAGATGTTTTTTCGATGAAAATGTATGCGTGACACGTTGTACATGCAAATATTACATACAACAGTATCAATATTGTTACGTAAACTCTTTGATCATAGAGCTTTCACTTCTTTGATTATCTATCTCTCTTGAAATATCTCATTTCACCTAGTTATCTTGAATTGTAGATTTCATTTTTCCGCACGAGCCTTTAATTCAATTTATGTAGCTTTAATTGATCCTCGTTCAGGCCACGATTATCCGCTGAATATCGATTCTATCGACGTAGCGCAAGCCCCTTTAGCCCTTGTAATCAATGCGGCTCTATGCTGCATGTCTCGCATCCTCGATGCGCTATTAAGGGCCGATACTATTGGCGTGGTTGGTGTTAACCTAGTTCTACCAGACCATTTTCTTTTTCTGTCTAGGTTGTACGAGGTACTTAATCCAGAAAAGGATAACGATTCTTTAGCTCAGAGTCGGCAAACCCAGACGGTAGTCGTAACCGCGTCTGACAGCGTCTGACAGCGTCTTTGAAGATATAACACGCGGTTAATCTTATCAAGGCATGTTATGTGGAATGCAGCCAATTCACACTTCGTCACTTGTGAAGAAGTTTGGTCACGAAACTTCTTTTTTGTTTTTCCTTCGATGAAAATACCGAGTATATAAATGATGAGTAACAATATAATCGATACAATTGGACATTTTTGGGAGAGTTAATACAGAGATTTATAGATCACTAATTGCATATATATTCCAATAAAATACAATATGTTGATGTTATAGTATCATTTAACACGCTGAATATACTCATACGTTATGATACTGACAAATTAATTAAAGCGTATAATATAACATACTGATTGTATTTAACATTTCCATGTCGAACCGTTCTTATGCGACTTTCAAATCACGCTGTATGTGCCGAAAATAGTACTCGATGTGTGGAGCTTGATGTGTTTTAATTATTTGGTTTATGGTTTTTGTGAATTGGACGGTTATTTATTGTAAAAATTGAATGTTCGAAATATAAAATGCATAATAGAACAAAACGAATAATTTATTTCAAAACTAGAAAATTGAAAAATACTAGATATTGTAAAGTACAACAGAACACTTGAAAAAAAATATAACATATAACACAAATATAACTTTTTTAAATATTGTGCGTTTAATTAAATGGTACGATAATTGAATGGTACGATATATTTTGTTGAAACAATATAAATATAGATACGATTTGTTCGGGCAATCCTCCCAAAATATTGTTGACCATTTTATTTTTTTATTAAAAAATATTGCAAACCGTTTTATTTTAACTTTAGTATTAATATTTATATTCCTAACGTTTTTTAAAACATTTTTCTAACATTCATAACAACGCTGTGTGTATCGAGATCGGCCCACGGCTTTAAAAGCACTCCAAACAAGATAAAAGAATACGAATGATAAGACAAATCATTTTACTGTATCTTTGTCTCTTAATGATAAAATTGTCACTTAGAATTTAACTTATACCGAAAACGGTACACGTGACGTGGAAAGTATTAAAGAATTATATATGCACTGCTTAGCAAATAATTATTTGTACAAAAAATAACAAGTATATTTATCGAAAATTGCACTCATTTATTTGTATCTCATCTCGTTTATTTCATTTTTAGGCTTTCGTTAACTGAATATGTGAGTCAGTATAATAATATTTTTATATTTTGAACATGTACGAAGGATTTATTTCAGGCAGTTTTAAATTTGTATTTTTGGAAAATGGGAATTGTGCTCTGAGAAAGCTGTGTGGAGGGAATCTCTAAAAGTGAAAATTATACATATGTTACAAAGAGATTTCTATAGTTTTACAATATATTTACAATATGTCATTTAAATTTCCTAAAACTATGAATTTTGCACGTTCTTAAAACAAGCACTTTGTACACGATGAGTAATCCTCGATTATGTAATACCGAAATACACCAATATTTTTTTCTGCTCCCTCTGCATTTTTCCAAGTAACATTTCGACAATCATTTTCACACAATATGTAATATGGCATACTGTATATTTTATAGAGGAAATAATATGTGATATCGAGGATGCAATCAAGTTCGAGCAACAACACGTGTTCCTAGATAAGAGATCGGCCTGAGAAAAGGGCAGACGAAAATAGCACGGAAGACTATTTCCCTACGGATCGTGTACCCGGGAGGCATTTGCAGGTGGAAAATTAAATTAAGACGCACGAAGATCCGGTTACTGGAATTCTTTTTCGCTTTTATACCTCTTCCTCACAACCTTTTCTCTCTCTCTCTCTCACACACACTCATCGCGATCTCGCCAGGAAATATCGTTATTTCGCGAAGCGAATCGAGTCAGACCGATGAAAAATACTGCGGTCGGATCGTAAAAAGTACCTACGCACTTGCTTGCAGCTGTGAAACCACGGATATCCTCGAAGGAAATTTACATGAAGTCCTATCCATCGTCGAATGCCCTTCGGCTGACAAGACTCTGTCAGTGATTGATACCTCCGGCGTGTTCCGCGTGGTCAATGTTTTTCCGGATCACGGAGATCGAAAGGGAGGGAGGGGAAAACAGAGTAGGGGGAGAATTTTGTCAAAAAGAGCGTCGAGTGCGAAAATGACAGTCCCTTTACATTGCCCGGCTGTAATTTGTCCGGGCGTGAAAGCGTGCGAGCAACTGAGGATGGTCGAAGGAAAAGCATCGGCGGGAGAAGAGGGGTGCGGCGGGCGGGGGTGGACAATTTGTTGATTATTCCATTAACTGTAGACCCAACGCGGTAACGAAGCAATGGCTCGTACAGCGAGCGTAAATTGGCGACGGTGTGAAACAAGAAGGCGAGTAGCCGATGGAAGCACCGACGTTCGTTGCGTGTATCAAATTCCCGTGTCGTCCTTTGAGCGCGATGGTGGCATCGGAAGTAAAAAGTGGCGGAAACGGGCGTGGTAGGGAGGCAGGCAGGTAGATAGGTAGGTGGATAGGGAGGTGGGTGAATAGGATACGCGCATACCTTGCTTCTTGTTTCCCTCGGCTTTTTCAAACGGCCGCTCTCTTTCCGGTCGCTCTTTTCCCCCCTTTCCCCCCCCCCCTCTTTTTTTATTCCGGATAGTTTGACGACCGCATCGCGCGCTACGGCCTCTCGATCGTTGAAAAACGTAGCGTGTCCCGGATACAGACGCGATATGCCTATGCGATTGTTATTGCGTTCGATAACGCGGAGACCTCTGATGCGCCGGGGTTAAACGCGGGCTCGGCGATATGAAACATTCCGCAGCTGCTCATTTCATTGAAAAGGTTCTCGCGTGCGCGTTACAATTCGCAAAAGCTGCAATTAGGCACATTGAAATTAGGAACTTGCGGTATCATGAATAGGCATCGCCGAGAGGAAGGTGGTGCGGTATCGTTAATTGCCGGCGAGATATGTTCATTCGCCAATTTTCCCGAGATTAAACGAGCTCTCGTATCTAAATTTTTCCCTCCTCTGCTTCGGATTTACATCCGAATGTTAGAGAGACGTCTCGCTTTTTCGGTGCGTCGTTCATTTCTCAACAGCTTGTACGGCGAGAGAACGTGCAAATTAATTAATATGGAAAAATTATTTAATTATAATATGCGATCGATGGTTTTCGAACATTTTAAAGTTTAGCTGACGTGGAATCTGCCTAAAGGATCACATTTTAAGTTCGGCACAGCGAAACAAGCATCGACGAATATAAGTTACCGATAAATAAATTACTAAATTATTATGGTTAACGAGTAAAATGCCGCTTAAAATAAATCGTGTGAATAGCCATTAATAATTTAATAAACTGATTATTCCGGCCCGGATGCAAGAGCAACATTGCAATTTTGCTTTATCAGTCAATCCCCGTGTACAACAGCCGTGTATGTAACCAACCGCGTCGAATTTCTCGAATAACCCGCTAATATCTCAAATAATTCGCGTCGGTCGATACGAATGCGAAAATCAATAATTGCTTTAATTGTAACGGCCAACGGAATGCAACACGCTCCGCGTCGTTGCACTATTCCGGTTGGGGGGGTATTTTCAGCGGGAGACAAGCACTATCAGAATCTAACTCGAACGAATGGATTTGCAAGTTTGAATAGCCCCCGGGACAGTTGAAGGCGCTTTAGGAATTAAAATTCGTCCGAGAAATGCCTTTAAAATTCCAAGTACGTGTTTCCGAAGCTAACCAGATCTCACACTTTGTGTGTGACCCTTTTTGTATTGTTCCAGCAAACTTTGCTCTTACATTACACGTTAGAATATTCCGCGCAAGCTGACCCCGATGCGTTTGCTCGTGCTCGTAATTTTGCTAAGCAAATTTTCCCAATTACGCCGCATAAAAAATCGACGAAGATTAGCTCAGTAATTATAAGACGGATGCTCGTCGTGCAGCTGAATGATTTTCACAACGAAATCGTTCGACATTCAGTCACAATAAATCGATCGCTTGTGTATCCGCAGGAGATTTTAACGCTTTAAACGCGGACGTCAGGAAGATCAGGTAATTGGGATGGCGGCGGCTAACTTTCCGTTCCACTCGAATCAATTCTTCATCATCGTTATGTCCTCTCCTTAGTCCTTCACCCGCCTGGACAGCTCCATGAATCAAATGAGACAAGTAAGAGACAAGGCGAATTTCAGCTACGTTCACGAAGTAAATTCGCGACGGGGACAAATCGAAAAGTCTGGTCTCGCAACGCCACACGAATCTTCGCGCCGGCAAAGAGAGAGGGGGGGGGGGAGGATCGTTACGCTTCGTGACAGTTTTATTCGAGGGACAGAAAGCGATATAAAATTTTAGTGGGATTCATTTCCGACGTTACAGGTATGCGGGAGAAGAGCAAAAAAGGGAAGGAAAAAGGGAAAGCGGAGAACAGCGTCGCGGGGAAAGATATAAAGATCGCACCGGCACGTCTGCAGCATTGAAATTTGCACTCGCCGAAATTATACCGCTCTCAATCTCCAGTTTTCCATCACGTCCGGGGAGATTAGGTAAAGACCTCGTACCTACCCTTTCGGCGGAAACGGATCTATTATCGTCCGCGGAGTCGAGAAAGCGATCAATTTTTCTCGATTCGGCGCGACTGCGGAACTCGTGGAAACTCGTTAATTCTTCGCGCATTCCACTCCGACGTTTCGTTTCCGTCTGGGGCGAGATTCCTCCCGTCGGAATCTCCGTTCCCCACGATCTCCCTCCTCCCTGGCCCTCCTCAACGGCGAGATCTCCGTGAGAAAATGAGCGACGTCCATTCGCGAGAATTGCTCGCCCAAAAACGTCCGGCTCTTCTTCGGCTCGCGAATCGAACGGCGATCGTGGCCTGGCAGTCCTCTCAGACACAGGATATTAAAGGTAGATTAAGATCTACGGTTTGACTTCCGGTTCCGTCGCCGTCCGTCGAATAATCGTTCCTGTCTTACGGCGAGATCTTCTAATACACCCGGAACATTTGCTTCGGGACGGAAGTTGTCACGCCGCAAGATGGATATAATCGTGTTGAAGCGCTCGTGTTCTACTTTGTGAAGCTTATTAACTAGCTGACAGGGTTGCGTTAATATGCGAAGAACGCCTGTTTTATAGCAAGCAGTCGCTATTATTTTTTTTTTCCAACTAGTCCATGAAGTATATTCCTGTTTTCCGCTCGAGCAATTTCATATTTTCGAAATTTTCGATATCTCTCTCTGCCAAATTGAAAAGACGATTTAATTGTAATTTCGCGTAATAAAACCCGATAAGAATGCTCAATTCGGTGTGAGTCGAGGTTTTGCAATAATGCAATTGAAATGTCATCGTTGCAAAACAATAACGAAAAAATCACCGATAAATTTGTTCGCGTAGTTCGCCGAAAATTTCGCTTCTTTAAGCTGCCCGTAATGCTTTAACGTAGGATTATGTCGTAACACTGCGCTCATCGCATGATTTAACTCTAATACAATATTTGCGGTGTCTGTTGGGTTGGAGAAAAGTCTTATCACAAATTACCGATACTTGGAGATCTGGTCGATTTTTGACATGACGCTGTTCTGTGACATATTAAGTTGTATATCGTTGGAAAGGTACGATTTCACAGAACATTTTAAAATAGACTCATCATTGATTGAAACAGATTGATGCATTCAATCAAATTTGAAAATGAGTGAAAATCAAGAACATTTTCGACACATTTTACCTTTTTAATATAAAAAAAGGGAAGAACTCTGTGCAAGCCGAAGAAAAAATTTACCGTGTTTTTGGAGAGGATGTTCTAACCAGACAAACAGCAGCGAATTGATTTTGCGATTTTGAAGTGGAAATTTTAATGTCAAAGATACACATCGTTCTGGCCGGCTTATTGTGGGAAATGTCGATGAAATCTTCCGAAGAATTGAAGAAAGTCGTCATGTGAGCAGCTATGGCATAGCTAAGGAGTTAAACATCGATCATCAAACCGTTTCAGAGTGTTGCCGTAAGGCTGAATAGATAATGAAGCTCGATGTTTGGATGCTGCATAATTCGACGTAAAAGAATTTCATGGAATATTTACGAATATTTACGAATTTCTCCGGAAATAAAACGAAATCGAGCCGCTTCTAAAAAAACTGATAACGGGCGATGAAAAGTAGATAGCATTCGACAATAATATCCGGAAAAGATTGTGGTCGAAACGAGATGAAGCATCACAAAAGATTGCAAAGCCCGGATTGATGCCGAAGAAAATGACGCTGTGTGTCTGATGAGATTGGAAGGGAATCGTTCACTATGAGCTGCTGCCGCCAGGCAAAGCGATCGATTCTGATCTGTACTGTCAATAACTAATGCGATTGAAGCGATCGATTCAGAAAAAACCGGAAATTGATCAACGGAAAGGGCGTTGCCTTCCATGACGATAATGCCAGACCACACGCATCTTTCATGACTTGGCAAAAATTGCGAGAACTTTGCTGGGAAGTTTTGATGCATCCACCGTATAGTCCTGATCTTGCAGACTACCATTTTTCGGTCTTTGCAGAACTCCCTTAATGGAGTAAACTTGACATCAAACGAGGCCTGCGAAAATCACTTGTATCGACTTTTTGTCAAAAAATCTCAGAAGTTCTCACTGATAAAAATAATGGCTCTATCCGAAAAATGGCGAAAGATTGTCGATCAAACGGCACGTGGAAGGCTTATGAACGACTTAAAAAATGTGTTTCAATTATGTTCGAATTCATAAGATTTTTTCCCTAACCCAATATTTTATTATGAGATGAACGGCAACGTCGTTTCTTTTAGTAAATGAGATTTAGTAAATGAGATCCTCGAAATTATTATGCTTCGCTCAAAATCATTCATTATCGCGACCGTTGCAAAATCAAACTTACGCTTCAGTTAATCGTTGCGTCGAGCCCTCTGATCCTATTGATCGTACGGAAGGACACGACAGAAAGTACAAGAGGGCTGTCGTCGAATTTACAGTAAATCGTAATAAAGTACATCGGCGCGACGCGTTCAGTACGCGATAATACTACGAACAAAAGCGACGAACGATAAAATGCAAATTTCGCGAGAGCGCAGAACGCCGGCGTCGCCGGCGAACATAAATAATTTTAATCGCCGTTTTTATACGTCGATGCGTTTTAGCGCGCATTTGGCGTGCGCACGTTTTGCATATAGCCCCAAATTAAATCTCACGGAGTTATAAATATTTTCGACCTTTAATAAGCTCGTGCGATCCGCGAGTTACGCGAATAGTTTCGTTCGACACTTGTCGGGTGTTATTAGCCTGTTATAGCGCAGCTTTTCGCCGAGCAACATTAATAACATAGATCCGTCTTCTTAATTGAATAAATTGAGGAATAATGCAAATAAATGTTCGACATCACACAGAGAAAACAGGCTTTGCTGAAACGGCAAGTTGTTTGTTAATACGGTGACGGCAAAAATGTTTGTTACACGGAAAAAATAATTCCAAATAAATTTTTTTTGCCCTCACTATATTAACATACAATTTGCTATTTTAGCAAAATTCTCTCCATACAGTACGAAACATATGTAATCATATTTCGACCTAATTTCTCCGCCGCATTATTTAATATCGACAAATATTAGATTGTTTGATCGTCTAAATATTGGATTGGAGATTATATTAATTTCTGGCGCTTTAAGCGGTATACGATGTGATTTAAAACGTTTCAGCCACCCTCTCGCGCCGGCCAGTTTACTTTACGAACTTTAATTTAATGTGTACAGTTTTCATTCGTTCCAACAAACATTAAAACACGCCGAAAACTTTTAATTGCTTTCTGAGGAGGGAAAGGTACCGGCCATGCCAGCTGCCAGTAAACATAAGATAAAGTATTCTGTAATTAGGAGTTTTACGAGACTAACAAATCGCAGACGCTTACTGAGCAAAGATAAAGAATGTACAATAGGTTGCTTGATTCCGACTACTTTGCGACGTGATCAACATTTTACTGTGCTTCGATAAAAATGTCCCGCCAGTAAACAATGTAGTATTCTTACGACGATAATCAGGCATTAAATACAAATTTTAAGACGATCAGCGCACGTTAATAACAAGGGAATAATTATGCGCGAAATCGCATACGTATTCTAGTATGTAAAAAAGGAATTTACAGTGTGTGTATTTATTATAATGAGAATGTGACCGGGCAAACCTCTGTTTGAAAATGATTACGTCAAAAACTTCTGAACGAACAGGTAAAAGGACTCTTCCTGTATACGATGTACTATATAGGGGGTCCCAATTATTGACCAACTTTCGTTAAAGAACGACATATTTATTGATGAATACCAGAATATAGGATAGAGCGAATCGGATCAATATAAGTTTTGAGACAGTTGTCGTTAGTCTTTTGTTTCAAATTAATGTAGAGAAAGCGCACAGACGTAACTGACATAGCAAAACAGTTCGTTTGAAGCAAGAAAACGATAACTATCTCAGAGCTTATATCGATCCGATTCTCCCTGTCATCTAATTCGCCCCGTTCTGCCTTGCGGAGAATTTGAATGCCAAGATGTTCAAAATTTACCAGAGAGCATTAATACTATCTGGCGGAAAAAGTAGTTTCAACGTAAAGATCAGGATTACATCCTTTAAGAGTACAGTAACCCAAAATATTGGAGTTGTTTTTGCCTCCTTGAAGGAAAAAAATAACGTCGAAACACCGGGTTTGACTATCAGTCATTAGACGCAAGTCCTATTGAAAATCTGTCTGTGCATTAATGAAGGTAAAGTTGCGTGGAAAAAATGTGTACACGATCAAACAGATTAGTTCAATATGGCGATCTTTATTTCGAGAGTATGTTATAAAATTGGTGGAAAATATATCAAGTAATAATTAACAACAGCGATGATCGGGCAACTTATGAATACAAAAGCGTTGTAGTATTGATTGTGTAGTACATGTGTAACATTTTTAAATTTATTTATAATAAATAATTTAAAAGTTACGTCGGTCGCGCTCTTATTAAACAGGCTGTAAGTCTGCACACAGAAATTTCTGTATCTCGGGTACTCAAATATTTTAACTGCACGTTATATATATTAAATATTTAACTGTGTGAAATATTTGATTTTTCTTTCACCTTTTATTTTGTACATTTGGAGATGCGCAAAAATAAGTTCTATTTCGACACATTCGCCCGGGATGATTTTTTTCTTAAGGACGAGGCATTTCGTTTCCTAAAGCGAATGTCGAGAACTCGATCTCACTTTCTTCTAAATAAAATCCAACATCATATGTATCGGATGTCGTGTCATAGGCGGCATCATCAATCATGACGATCTCGTCATGCGACGACGAATAACTTCGACATATCCGTCTGCAAATTGCCTCGAGGCGGAATTCCTCCTTTGAAATAACAAGTCGGACGGTGGAAGCGGAGAGGTCGAGTTAGAAGAAGTCGGCGAGGACTCTGTCCCTTTTATGGTAGCATTAGAGGAAAAATCAACGGCTATGTTGGCACGCCTGACCTTCTTCACAGCGATTTGTTTCACTTTGCGGGCGGGCTTCCACTCTCGTTCTATTTCCGACTCTCTTTCGGTCTTCGTTTAATCTTCCCGAGCCAAGTTGGATCCCACCATTAGTTCGCGTAGTCCGTGTACTTTTCTTTCGGGTCCGCGTTTCGCCCGCGACTCGATACGTGGGGGAGTTTCGAGGGGCCGGATGGATGACCGGGCGAAGTTTCTTATGAGAGACGACGAAACCATTTTGTGTAACGCCCGAGCCGTATTGTCCCCTTTACCGTGCGCGATGATATCTGCGAACAACTGAGACAAATTGAAAGTGTGCGAGCGAAAACGAGTATGTTTTTCGTGCGTGCGTTGAGAAAAAAGTCTGCCCCACTTTTATTTGCACTTCGCGAGTCGCTTCAAAGAGAAAGAGGGAACTCGACGGGAGGCCTTTTATGGATTAACAAGCTTATAAGTAACCTCGTTACCTCAGTACCTTTTGAGATATCTTCAAGTGGTCGATGGCAATGGGAGGAACATCGTTTGTACTCGTTCGCGTCTTCCCGCTCCTGCCTCGGAGTGCTCGCAGCTACAGCGTTTTCAAAATACGTAATGGAGCGGATGCATCAGGATGGCGCACCATATCGGACGGTTACATGCGAAAATATCACATTTCCCTCCGTGAATTTTGTTTAACGAGCCGAGACGAGAGATATCGCGACTCACGAAGTCGGTAAATCATTGTTTCGTAACCGACGAGTTGCGATTGCGAACGGGACTTTAATGGAAATCAAATCTGCACGGACCGCCAGGACTGGCATTCGCGATCGCTCGGCTGCACCTTGCAGGTATCCCCACGAGTTTCGTGCGATGTTTGCGTGTGTATACCTGCGCGACCCGGCGTGATTGATCGCGAGGAAGAATGTGCGTAAACAATTCGAGTAAACAATCCCCGCGATCTACGAGTAATTTTTCAAAGTGGAATTCCCTCCTTTTTCCTCGGTGTCCTTTGCGTAAACGTCGCCGGTGTGTGGCTACTCGCGACCAACGTTGCGACGCCGGCGACGAGTAAATTCCGTCTTAATGTCGCGAGTCTCGACCCACAATCGATTCGGCCGTAAAACCGAATCGAAACATTTTTTCGAGCGACACGAAGACACGTTATCAACACACGGGACGAATCCCTCGATCACTCGGCAGATGCAAATGACGTTTAATACGCGCCGCTTCCGTGAAAACCGGCGATTTAATTCGGTCGGATCGTTTAATTCATTTATAAACGCATAAGGAGCACGCGGGAAGGGGGGGGGGCGATAAATTCGCGATTTAAAATATCAGATGACAATTCATTATTAATAATTTTATGTAGCGATCGACGAAACGGAGCAACGATTACCGTGTTTTTATTATACCTCCGGCGGAATGTGCGGAAATGTAAAATGATTGGAGTTGCATCAGCGAGTATTGGCTTTCGTTTTGAAACGTGCGTAATTAGTGTTTACAACGCGCAACGCGCAATTACGTGCCGAGGTAACGTTTTCATTTATAAGTTAACTGCGGAATGATGAAGAGCGGGTCCTCGCGGATATTTCCGAGTGTTTGCAACGCGCGCGCGAGTCACATTATTAGCTGTCTAAAGATTTGTCCTCGGCGTTTACGGGGAATTTCGAGCCGCTGTTTTTCGGAGGGGCGTCGTGGGAGCGCGGGAAGAACGCGAGGAAGAGGAAAAGTAAACCGAGACGCCACCCTCTTTTTTCTCCCCCGGCGATGCGAAAGCCGGCTCGGATAACATTTAAAATACCTGTGCAACGCTTTCCCGGAGCCCGGCGCAGACTGAAAACTTTAAACAAAGATTTATCTTCCGCAGCCGGTCGGACTCGGAAGTGAAAAAGGGCTCGAAGGGAACGCAGTCGCGTAGAAGTTGTAGCGCGTTCCCCCGTGCGAGAACTTACCGTCCGGGAATTTTGTTTACTAACGTAATTTGCGGTTACCGGCGAAGAAACCCGCGACCCTTCCTCGTCCGCGCTTACGTAGTGCGATCACGATCGGCAGGGACGTTCGAAAAAGGAGGAGAGCACGTTGATACATACCTGGAACGCATCTCAGCGCGACCGGCTACTTTCGCGCGGCGGATCCGCAGAAGCCGCTCACGGCGCTTTGCGTAAGCCGGTGCGTGCAGGAGGCGGCGTTCATTTCCTCGAGAAAATGCCCGAGCCACTGAGGAGAGTGTTTTGTCGGACAACGTTTACCTCGACTATGGTCTAGCGCTTTCAGCGCTCCCGCGAGGCACTTATTATCGTGAGAGACAATTAAGCTGGGGCGCGTGATCGATTTTACCTGTGCCGCTCGGCCCGCTCATTGTCTCACCGTTTGCCCAACGTCTCGCGTCACGCGCGAAGGAAAAGAGACAACCCGTCGAATGCGCGTCGCAATTAGAGCAGTGCGAGACGAGCGAGAAATTCCCTCGCTTCAACATGAAAGCAAATTCCATTAATTTGATTAATTTTATTAATATTATTTTTACCGACTCCACCGGCGTATCGCACCGTGCGACGTTTAATCGGCAACTGCCGCTCGATATACATTTATTTAACGACTCACGCAATTTATTGACTCGCAGAGTATAACTTGGTTAAATTTTAAAATTGACGAGCCTATTGATTCGCAAAATATTATTCTACTAAATTTTGAAATTTACAACTTTCCTCTCCAAATTTGTGCTCGCACGTATGACAAATGAAAACTTGTATGTTCGATGATTCTATTTAGATTCTGTTAAAGGACATAATTAATGGATAATATTAATCGATGATTCTATTTAGATTCTATTAATGAAGTATGTTTACTACCGACGACTCGTCTGAAAATAATCGAAGCCCTACGTTGTAATCCTACTCGCGCGTATAAGTCGTAAATGAAGACGTCTCGTGTATTTTACGTATCTTCTTCGAGCTTGAATATTTCATCCTGTGCCGAAAGCCGGCGGGCTTCGAGTTCCTTCGAGAAAAAATGCCCCCTTCATCGTCTCCCTTTCGCCCCCTCTTTACAACACGCGGCAACATCGAGAGTTTTTACGATCCCCGGATCCTGTAACCTTGCTGTAACTCAACTCCGGAAACATCATAAAGCGGGCGAAAGTTGCTCCGTAACCCGTGGCGACGCTCCTCGCGCTGAAGAGCGCCATTTAACTTTCGCGATTCAGTAATCGGACACAGAGTCGCATTTATGAATATAAATCGGCGCGCGTGTATCTCCGTCCGCAGGATGGGAAATTATACGGCTTTACCGCGGACGAGCGGATCTGCGGATTTAAATACCCATCACGAAAGAATTTACTTACCCGCTCAGTATTGAACGGGCTATTTTTACCGGTACCATCGTCGGTGATTGTTTAACAATTCATATTTGTGGACACATTTTGGAAAGGATCTGCATGTTGAAACAACCGTATCGAACACGGAGGTATTGGTATGATATTGATATATCGGTATAATACTGGCTTTAGTTTCACTGCTATCAACTAGTCTGAGTTTCGAACTGTTTCACAGCGTCGCCGATTTCTCCATGGGTCCGTGCAATTCCCGGGGAAGAGACGATAATGAGGGACGATGCACTCCGTGCGTACCGCGCGAGAAATTAGTTTCTCCGGTCTTCATTTTAATAGCTTATAAGAGAGCTGAGCTTCCCATCTCGGCTTTTCTCTTATTTCTCGACCCGTCCACCTTCTCCTCTCTTTCCTTTCTGTCCCATTGCCTTTCTACCTTGCTCCAGAAAACGCTACCGAAGATTCTTTGATAACTTGGTCCTCCCTCTCGGAGCGGACTTTATAAAGGAAATCGTATCGACGACCGGTCGATAAAGTAAACGTTGCGCGGACTGCGCCGACTGATTTCAATGTTCCATAAGATATCTGATATCGAGCACGATTATTTATCGCCTGTTTTCCGACCAAGGTTGACCCGGAAGCATCTGTCGCGGACGAGTTACGAAACGCTTAATCAAAGCGCCTTTGTCTCGCGATTTTCAAACTCCACGACTATGTAGCCGAGATTGCGTCCATGTTTGGCGATCAGAAATCTATTTCCCGAGCGCATAGAAAAAGAGTCGTCAGGTGCAGCTCTTCGGCGGGAAAATACAGGTGACGAGCCGCAAGATTTGGAACTTTTAGATTTATCAAGTGAGGTGAAAATGATCGAGGAATAACGTAGCGAATGAAATAAGGCAGAATGCGGAGTTGTAGGAACACTGTTCGATTGATGTTCGATAAGTAACAAGTTTCCCACCCGCTTGTGTATGGCGCAATAACGTCTAAATAAAGCCGAGAGTGAAAATTACGAGTCGTAAGTTTCCGGGTAATGAAACGACCGTTGACAACAATAACGTGCGTGCACGGCCGGCGGGCTATTGTATCGGAACGCAATTTCGTCGGTCTCATTCACCAGCCCAGAGATCGATTTATGACGCTTAACACGGTATCTCTCGGCAATTAACGAAAATATACACACGAGCTTGGGCAAGTTTACTATTTTCCGCGATATTGCGCGTTACGGAATACGTGTTATCAGGTGTTTACCGCGCTGTTCTTCCCGGTCCTCCGGCCGGTGATTTATCGTTCGGCCGTGCGTCGAATGTAAATTACACGTGGACACACGCGGAATAGAATATCGACACGCTCACGGACCTTTATTATATTTTGGGAAGAAGTGTCTCGTAATCCTCACGCTCTGCACGCGAGGAGGGGAATTATGCGAAATACCGAGTGCGCATGTATGAACGATGTATTTCCGCGAGCAGTGTGCGCGCTCAGCCGGACGTTACATCGTACTGTTGCGTGTACGAGATATTTTTTATGTCGTCGACATAAATATTCAAAGATATGGAGATACATGGCTCGGTACCTTATACGAGCGATGATTGTTGTTGCATCGAATTGCTCCCATCGGTCGTTTCGCTTTTGACACCGGGCTATCACGCGAACGTGTCGCAACGAAAACGCGCCTGGTGAGCGATCGACTCGCTGAACAAAGCGCATTGATTAGCGCATTGATTAGTTGACAATTCGACGTGTCTTTCTCGGACGGCCGCGCAAATTTCACCGTCGCGAGATTTTCAAGCAGCGACGCTTTAAGCAGATTGTCCATCGGTGAGGGCTCTACGTCCGCTGCAAAAAAAATCCTGTGTCCCCTAGAATTTCATCGGCATTCGGCTGCTTCCGTATATCGGCTTTCGATTGCAGTTGCGAATTTCTGCGATTCCGGGCTCTCTCTCTTCGCGGGAGAGAACGGGAAGTAATTTGGAGCAGACAATATCCGACGTGCATAGGCCATGTAACAAATTGAATTTCGAGTATTGCGCCTATTTGCCGAATGCCTATCGCGATATGCTTTCACTGCGTGGCAATCATTTACGAGTGCCGTTCGAGTTGCACGAGGGTAGACAAGTGAGCAGCGAGTGGATGCACCTCGAAGTCCCTTTCCGCTCCGTGAGGTGTGCAGCGCGATTCAATTTTCGACGCGACTTTGGGGAGATGCGTATCTGTTGACTCCCGCGAAAAAGATGTGCTTGTTCCATTTGTTTAAGCGCAACTTGCTTAAGTATAAAACTGCGCCGAGAGATGAGCGTACGTTAGCCTCATTAGTAAATTTCCGGTGAATTAAGGCTGTTACTATGGTCTGTTTAACCCGTAAGTATGTGTGTGCGCGTGTGCGCGTAAAAGGGGTCTCCTACCTGAGCCATGAACAAACGAATGTTTCTCCACTTCGTTTGTCTATAACACACTGAGGAAAAGAAATTGAAATTTTGCGAAGTAAATATTTCTCGTGATGTTTTCTTCGATATTTATTGATTGAGAAAAATTAGACTGTGACGACGGAACGTATATTTTTGCGAAATATATCTAAGTTTTCTCATTAATTGTTTCATTTGCTAGGAATACAATTTTATCTCGCCGTATTTAAATAAGCCTTCATTTCTGTAAAATAAACCTTGTATTTTACAATTAAATTTTTAAGTCATTTTTCTCATTGGCGTTTTCAGAAACTTGCCTTCGCTTACACGTATGTTTATAAGTGAAATTTAATTATAATAAAATATTTATGTCATATAAATAGATTTATGTTCAAATAAGCGAAGTAGCGTCAATAACACTCGAGAATCTCATCTTTATAAATAGCAATTATTTTACTTTCCTCGAAAAGCTATGCGCCCATTTACGGATTGATCGAAGGACCTACTTGTGATCTAAAGTGAACTAAAAAAAAAATTAATCCTGAATATATTGCTTAATTAAATGTCTTCTAATGATACCGCAGCCTCAACGAGGCGGTCTAATATTCGAGACTAAAAGTGGAGGGAACAAATTGCAGGACAGTTCGCTTTACGGTGCATTGTCGCAAGATCGTTTCTCGGGCAACCTCAAACGATTCCGCCCGGAAATTGGACTAATAACAATCCAATATTGCCGATTATTTCTTTCATAGAAATTTAGTCCGATAATTGCGCGATTGGCCAACTTATTTCGCTCTCGCAACGATTCTAAAAGCCGCTTCGCGATTTATTGAAAGACCTTCGTGAAAACGGCTTTGTTGCGAAACTAGACGTAAATCTGGACGAGTGTCTTCTTGTTAGGGAAAGAGAAACGACAACGTTATTTAAGTGATCTTTTAATGACCGCAATATAAATGAGACGTCAACGCTTGCTGAAGAAAGATAACAACGGGTTACACCCTCCGTATTCGCCTTCGCAGGAAGGTGACATTCAATTGTGCGCGCTAACGATATTCGTGGGGCTGATGATGATGATGATGATGTTGAGGGGCATTGTGGTGATGATCACTTTCGTGGCTGTTGTGCACCTGAGCGTGAAATCCGTCTTTACCCGCGCGATACTTCACCGTTCTGATGTTGCCATCTGGTTCCTTCACAGTATATTCGCCGAACACTTCCGTACCTGCAAAATGTCGACGTAGGAGTTATTTGTCTTGCGCTGCCCCACGCAAAGCCGGCATATTTGGGACGCGCGTTATCGTTCTTTTTTATGAAGACGAATTGAGATTTACACGAGTGCGAGACGGAATACAAAACGCTCCCGCTCTTTTCAGAAATCCATAACAGCTCGTATTGTGATATTTCTGATACTGTCACATGATTTTTCTGTAGGTTGAACTCGAATACGACGGCTAATGGCTGTAATTTCTTCAATAATTGCAAAATAGCGCGTTTTTGTACTCATTCTCAAAGATAATCGATATTTAAAGTAGTTTATGAGCGTACGTTATTCGAAATAACGACATTGTGAATATTATATCATGTTTTTTACTTTCGACTACTTCCAAAATTTCTCATATGTCCCTGAAAAGCTTCTATAACGTCGAATAAATTACATTTAAGCTGTCGTAACCAACGTTAGACACATAACAAAAATATGTAAATTGTAATATACCTATAATTTTATTTTCGTTTTCACTATTTTTTTATAAATGTTATGACTGTCTTTCCTCTACAGTTAAGAGAGTCCACTTTTTTCAAAGTAAAATGGCCAACGCAATCGATGTATAAGAATAATAAAAATAAAAACACGTATTTTGTATTAAAAAAAATTATGGCCGTCTTATGCGCGTTTACTATATGAAAAACTTAAAAGTCACTTAAGAATTGATATGATTATTTAATTTGTGTTCTTAAAAAGTGCAAAGGCTATTTGAGATATTTTTGGAATATTTCATGAAATATTTTATTTTACGTTTCATTAAAAAGGTTGAATAAGGATATTGTATTTATCCACACGGTATATACATTTTGCTCGTACACGTTTTTCGTTTGTTAAAAAATTCGTTTAAATCCAGGAAATTTTGAAATCGACAAATGTAGAAGGTAACTGTTGTATAAATAATTTTGCTTGAAGTAGCGGATAATCAACAAGGTTTTCATTAAATCTGGATTTTTATCTTGCTTTACGCTTCGAAATTAAAGCAATTGATATTTTTATTGCGCGATAGTGGAAAACGTAGTATTCTCATCAAACGTTAAATAACGATTGAACGAGATGCATTCATCAATGGTAATAAGGGGTAATTCCCGATTTAATCTGATTAGTGTCCGTTTATCCTCCATTAAATTGTGGATGTCTTTGTACATGCCATGTCAAAAAATATATATATATATATTTTGTACATATGATCGTAGCGTATCTTATTTGCAGCGTCGCTTTAAAATTACAATAACCGTAGTAAAGAGATTGAATTAACCACAGTAATCGGTCATAATTATTCAAATTGAAATGAAATGGCAATAGTGTGCTCGCAATTGCTCAAAAAGGGGGGAGAGAGAAAGAGAGAGAGGGAGAGAGAGAGAGAGATAGAAGTTCTTCTATCAATGGCCGTTATCTAAGCGTTATATGATTATAAACTTTTCAGCCGGTGCACGTCTGCCTTTGAGGGCGGGAATGCCGAAGCGCGGTTTTTTTAGCAGCACTTTTATCGTTCCTAACTTTTCTCTCGGCGCGTTGCTACGAAATCTCTCTCGCTCCGGTTAAAACTTGACGACGCTCGATGACTTCGTTTTATATAGAAAAAAAGTCGCGCTTTGTGGAAATACCATTAGGAAATTACGAAAAACTGGGCCGTCGGAAACGATATTTGCCTCGGCATTGTGAGAAATTTCGTTTCATCCTGGACAGAAGTTACTTTCGAAATGACGCGTTACAATTATCCCGTATGCGAGATGAACTGAGCATAAGGTTGAGAATAGTATTCATCAACGAGTGAGTTTCGAGTGAATGAAAAAGTTATGAAGCAGCTGCATTTGTTATTTTGAGCATGTTTTCGTGAAGAAGGGGATGTTCTTCCTCTTCAACATTTAAATTGTTGCGAGAAATGCGGATGGCGTACGAGCTGTCCTTTCTCTAATACTGTTTTCAGTAGAACAAAACCAAAAGCGTCTTGAATAAAATATTCCTAACGTCATCGACCGTTCGTTCACGAAGAAGAGAAAGAGAGAAAGAGAGAGAGAGAGATAGAGAGCTGTATGTGAGTCAAGTCAAAGGAATTACCGTGTCGCAGCATTTCATTGGGTATTCCAAGAGCAACATTATAAAATTGCTCAAGCAAAGGTCACGTTGCCACTTTTATTCGCGCAATCAGTCTATTCTACGTTCGTCCCGCTACATTTGTCAGCTTTTTCTCTCCTGGAGTTCCCGGGGCATCGCGATTCCGCGTACGTAAGTAGGTTATTCTTATTCTCCTCGTTCGCGGTACGTACGAGAAGACAAGAAGGATCCTTCGGAGGAGATTAATCTCCATTCAAACTACGCGAGCTTACCGTCCCCGTGTTCCTTTTGACCGTGATAATCGCCCGTATGGCGGTCCTCGACCCCGTACGAGAAGGCGTAGTGCGGATGGCCGACGTAGTCTTCGTGATGTCCGTGGCCGTCCCTCCAGGTAACGCCGTGTTCGTCGCCCATCACCGGTCCGTGGAAATGCTGGAAAGAGTGCGCGTGTCCGTCCGGTTTCGCATTAACCAGTAGTAAGGCCGGAAGCACCAGCACGGAGAGGAGGAGCTGACGAGAAGCATCTTGATCTCGTTAATCGAGTTCTCGCGAGTTGAACGCTGATCGTGAGATACTGAGTACGATTTGGTTGGTACAGAGGCGGGAGTAGCTGAGTAGCTAAGCAAACGGAAGAAGAAGCACCTCGGACGGGGCTTCTCGAAGAAAGAACCGTAAGAACTGCAGCGGGCGCGCCTCAGTCCGCGTGACGCGTATTAGCTGACGGAAAAAAACGGGAAGCGCGCGGGTTATGTTGGAAGATAGGCGAAACAGGGTGGCGGATTCACGGCGGGTCTGACGACGCGAGGGAGGCAAGAAAAGGGTGAATTGCTAAGGAACAAAGGGAAAGGATCAGCCTAGATAAAGAAGATAATAAAAGTAAGGAGATTCAAGGATGCGTTTTCCCTTTGTCGGGAGAATTCCGCCGAAAACAAAAGGGGAAGTATTATTAGACACGTCTCCTTTCCGATATTCAAAGCGTCTCTCGCAAATGAAGCGTAAGATAAACTTTAATTAAAACACGCCCTTCGCGTTGACGATGAGCGGGCCGTCGGAACGCTTGTTTGACACTGCTCTCTTTTCGCAAAACGAAGCGAATTTCGTCGAAATTACAACAATAACCTTTACACGCATCACGGTATTCTCCTGTCGCGCGACGCGTACGAAAACAATTCTCCCGGATATTTCTCTTCTCTTTTCCTTCGCGTAATTGTTGACTCTACCTTGTCGAATGAATCTTTGATCGGGACGTCCGTAAAACTTTTGCTCGGGAAACATCAACTCTCGCGGTGTACAGCTCGGGAAGTTTCTCAGCCGAGAGGGATCTCTCGCGGTTTCTCACGGTGCCTGTCGAATAACCCACGTGGTGAAAATGGAAAAGAAGGACAGGTTTCGCGAAGAGAAGCGACGAAATCCCGGGCACGTCCGATGTCGCCGCGAGGATTGCGACGCGCCCGGCTCTTCGCACCGCGCTGCCGAGATGACGTCGCAAAGCGATCGGGACAGATCGGGAGGACAAGTGGGATAATCATGGGATGCACTCACTTCGGCGGCCATGATGCCAATCAATCGTCGCGGCACGCGTGCCTTTTTGGATCAGTCCGCGTGAGCCGCGATCGCCCGAAAAACTGCGCGACTCGCCCTGCGCCATTGTTCCTTTTATAGGTCCGCTTTTCGAGTTTCCCTCTGCTTGATCCTCCTTTGGATCCACGCCCGGGAGTCCGGCTAAGCGCTCCCGCGGACGTTGCAAAACACAATTATTCAAGCGGCCCGGCCGACGGCAAAAAGCGCCGCGGTGCTCGCTCAAGCGCGTATCGGCCAATCCCGGCACTAATGGTGCCCGTTCGTTGCGGAAGGGGAGCGAAAAAATAGATCGTCGGACTCGTCCGTTTCTTTCGGGCCGCGACACGCGCATATCGATCAGGAGGCCGCGCGATCGATACCGCATCGAACTCCCCGCCGCCGGCCGTCACGCACGGCGACGCTCTCGCCTCACGACGCCGGCTTTTCTTCCGGCGCGTCGAAAAACTAGCTACTCCCATGGTCCATTTCGCCTAATGCGAATTCTCCTCCGTCCGATGTGCCGGGGAGTCGGGTCGAAAACCGACGGAAACGGTTCATCCCGCAACTGTAACGGTGAGAACTATTTACTTCGGCGATCACGAAGATAAATCAAAGCGAAATGAGTTTATGTATCAGTTGTTCGATAGACGGATAGGTCAGTTCTTCTTCATCCGTCGCGTCTCGGCCACTCGCACGAATTCCGAGGTTCCAATTCAGCCCTTCTCCAACTTTCCGCTAATTTGCAAAGTTTTCACTGAAAAAATGTCGAAAGGAAATTCCGAAAAAATGTCCACCGGCGAAGGTGTCGAGCTCTCATTCAGTTTCAGTCGCGATTAATCCTCTCGCTTCCACGCGACGGCGAGTGAATTGTACAATTTCAACGATCGTCGTTGACGCAGGTAGATGAAAGCGAAATGAATTTATGTATCAATCGTTCCGTAGACGGATAAGATAAAATATACAAATGCGTGTCTAACTGTGGATATTCTTGTTATTTCAGTCTTTAAATAGGAATTTTCAAACATAAAATGGTTTATATACTCAATATGAAAATTTGTGAATATTCATACTTACGTATAATATTCATATTCGTATTAAAAGTCAAAATAACGCAAAAATGTTCCGAGTAAGATGCGTGTCCAGGCGTTGATATTTTTACGATTACTTCATCGTTGACGTAAATAAAGGGAACAAAATGAGTTTATGTATTAATTGTTCCGCAGGTAAACAAGATAAAAAGTACCAATGTCTGAACACGCGCCTAAATGTGGACCCTCCTGTTATTTTAGTTTCGAACACAAACGTTTGATCTTTAAACACGAAATATTGTATATATTCAATATACGCGTGTATATTTTACGTTGAAAATTTGAATATTCGTGTTTAAAAACTAAAATAACAAAAACGGAGTCCGGAGTCAGATGTATGCCGAAGCATCGGCACTTTTACCTTATGTCAGTTCTTCTTTATCCGCTTTGGTCATTCGCGCGCTCTCCACGTTTCAACCGAGTTCCTTCTTCGACTTTCCATTAATTTCAGTCTACGAAGGCATCGTGCTTTTATCCGATTTCATCCGTGATTAATCTCCCCGCTTTCGCGCGATATCGAGTGAGTCGTACAATTTTAACGATCCCTCGCGATTTCCGCGACGTCGGAAGAAGTTCCCGCTGTCCGGCGCGATGAAGCGGCGATACGCCGAAAAATTCGCCCGCTCGACACCGCTGAGTGGTCCTCGCGCGTATTAACAAAAAGCGGGAGGCTCCATTCGCCCTCTCACTTTATAGCGGAACAAAACGGAACGGATTGTAGCCGGAACGGAACGGTGGGTAGAATGAGAGAGGGGGATGGGAGGTGGAACGGAACGGTGGGACGACGAGAGGACGGATTCTGGCACACGATGTGCTGGAGCGGCGGAAGTGCTCGAAGAGGCGCTCAGGTTTTGAGTTATGACACTTTTTGAGTCGAGAAGTCGCATTGTGAATGGCGCATCCGGGTCCGGCGTAATATCCTACCTCGATCTCAGAGGCTGGGTGGCGATAAATCTGCCTTAAATAAGATTTGCCGGCGACACTCCGGCGAAATAAAAGGAACGTGGCGGATGACTGTGCTGGAGGATACCAGCTTGTTACCTCTTCGACTTTAGCCCGCTGATACGCTTCGCTCGCCGGTTCATACCGGAGTTAATGAGTAGCCCGGAGACTTCGCCTCCATCCTAATTGCGAACGCGCAGCAGCGGCAAGCAGCTTCTTCGCTCTCAATTTCTCGTCTACCGTGATGACTCCCGTCGCGTATAAAGCAAATGACGAAGTTCGCCGCCGAGTCCCCTTTTTACGAACCTTTACGCTCGAAGTTCGTTCCTTCACCTTTATTGAATAAATTGTACGACATGAGAAGGTGATAATATAAACGATACTACGAGAGAGAAAGAGAGAGAGAGAGAGAGAGCTATCGTTACAGTAATTACAGTGAAATATTACTGCATCGGATATTAAGTTTCGAATAATTTGCTCACTTCCAACGATCCGGACTATTTTGATAATTAATACACGTTATTAAAGTGTAGCAAGTCTAACAATAATGATAGTTATTACTCGGCATTATTAAGACTGGCATCGAGTAAGGAAGCTATTAAAGCTGCACACACATATTTCATGATTATAATTTCATGTCTCGCTTTTCAACCTAGTTCGCAAGTAACATGTTAATGTATTGGTTGATCAATCGGTGATGTAATTGCTAATTATTCTTATCACAATACATAGTGTTTCAATAAAGCGAGAAATTTCCAAAATTTGTGCATTTGGTGTAGAAAACGTAGGGATGTAGCGTATTCGCAAGAAAGCGCGAATCAATACCGTAGGACGACCTGCTACAAAGCAACTTCGCGATTATGCGAATTATGCGTATAGTTTCTCGAGTTTTATAGTCTCTCGGAATTATAAAGTTAGGCCGTGAAAGTGACGGCGATGAATCAGGGTTCAAGATTAAATTGTAGGAAACGTGATTTGTTACTGACGTAAAATATGAGGAACGCCAAAGGGAAATTGCGCCGGTTAACATCTGAGCCGGCCTCGTACGTGTGTTTTCCACGACAATACGCATTAATCATTTGTTTCCTGTGCATCCATAAATTTTTATTCTCTCTCCAAGTACGATTCGCTTCCACACCAAGTAAGAGACGTGCGAAAGCGACTTTAGTATTTCTAAATAACCACACGTTTTCTCGCCAATGCGTTCCCCTTATTACCCGATGATATTAAAAATCATATAAAAGTTATGTTAAAAAATCCTTTCTCCCGTTTTTTTTTTTAATGTTAATGGAATGTTATAAATGTGGTGATGTCGGATTCAAAAGGAAAGTTGGTAATCCGGATTATCGGGAAAGATGATACAAGCGGCCGCATTGTTAAAACGACCGAATACGTTCAATTAAGTGGTATTTATGAAATAATACGATACATTATAATTAACTCCACAAAGCGTCGCTACTAATTTATTTCAACGAACGACGCGACGGAGACACATCGTTAGTAATTACTGACGATAATGTGATACTTTGCATAGAGCGAACCGACGGTGTAATTCAGCGATCCCACAAGCACCGCACAAAATCAGTAAGGTCTCGTCCACCGGTCGCGCTAATTGTCGTTTCATTTTGCGGACAATTATTGGCGTATCTTGGTGAGGAACGTCAGCGGCACACACGTGTGCATCGTCCGGACAGAATTTTGTAATTTCGGCGTACGAGCGCGCGCGCGAGCGAGCGAGCTCGCATCACGCGGACCATCGAGACCACTCTATGAAATGCAATCCATGTTTTCGTTTGCATCCTGCGGGACAGGCTTTCACGACACGAGACAGTTCACGCGTGGAAGCGGGACAAATTGGCTGACGCGTACGTTAGACGATAAATCACGATATTCCATTTTATTTTACCCCTTCTCGGCAGAGAAAATCTATCGGCCATGTGCCCATTTTTCCGGTGTCCCTTTCTCTCTCTCTCTCTCTCTCTCTATTTCTCTAACTTTCTATCTCCCTATCTTTTTTTCTTCGCTAATAGCAGGTTTGCATCACATACGTATACATTACGCGACGAGCATTCTCCTCGACGCGGCTCACTTAGCGAAGCTATCCTTTTATCCGTTCACGAGGCTCGATTTGAATTTTATAATGCCTTTTAATAAACCGCCGAGTGATATCGACAGGGTTATTAATGATCATCGCCGCATTGGTCCGCCAGCGCATGGAATCTCGAGTACCAGGTATTAATGCTTTAGTAATGTTTTAATGAATGTGCTCGACGTCGAAAGAGCGAGATTAGTGTATAATGGTGTGTGGTTTCGATCGATTAGCCTAACTATTGCGTCGTAAAGTGTAAGGTAGAAAAAAATTGCGATGACCGTTAAAGGTATAATAATTGCAGCGCACACCACGCGCATGATGAGAGAACAGGAAAGTGAAATTAGAAAAATTATCATTATTTTGATGCTGCATTAATGCATTAATTCGCAATTTTCCCACCATGTTCAGTTGACACGTGCAAGGAGCACTCCGGGATATCACGTATCTCACAATGAGATCCTCCCTAATTTTCTTAAAAATCTTCAAAATATTTCAGACATCTCGAACGTGGTATTATTAATCCCAAACGACATTCATGTCGTTAAACTTCACGTTAAACTCCGCATGACTTCGCACAATGCGTCCTGCTACTTTCTAACATCGTGCTTAGTTTCGAGGACTCGAAGTACGGGAATATTTATGTTGCTCCTTAAGAATTACGTAATTTAAGTACATTACAATTAAATTTATGAAAATACGAATAAATTACATTTGTTAAAATTAATAATACTCATTATCAAGTTATTAATTATGAATCAGATTGATCTTGGTGTCGCATTTTCTTCTTGAAGCTAACAGTAGAAAAAGACAAAATTGAAAGCACTGTTTCCAAAAATTTTCCCACGCATAAACTACAAATGGAAGTGAGCGAATATACATATGACTGTTTAAATTAAATTAAATGTACAAAAATTACAATGTTTCTCTTTTAGTCCAGATTTTTTAACTTTAAAAAGCCCAAGCAATCGACTGTCTATTAACCTCTATTAATGGATCTAAGATTAATGAGTTAAAATCCTTTCTAAGATTAATTTTTCACATCGGAATGTATTCAATTCGTTAAATATTACTTTTATTAACTCTTTAGCTATGAAAAGGTATATATATATTAGGTGTACAAATTAATTCGGTGTTTTTTCATTTAATGTTCTGTAACTCTGGTTCAAATTAAAAATGTTTTCCTGTCCTATAGTGATTTAAAAGTGCCAACCTTAAATTTTAAGAAGCACTGGAGCACTATAAGTTGACGGCCTTGCCAATATATCCTTAAAAAACAATAGTTATCACGATGTTCGACAAGAAATATCCGAGGTGCTGCATTCTTTTTGCGCCGCAATTGAATAAAAATGCTGCTCAGTCTACCGAAATGATTTGTTTCGCTTTGGGTGAAAGTGCTATGACCCATAAAACTAGTAAAAGTACCTTTTACCGGCAACGGAACCAGGCAGATGATTCTACTGCACGATAGCACACGGTCACATACTGCAGAAACGACGAAGGATCTCATCTGTACATCGGGCTGGGAAATTCCCCCTCATGCCTTTTGTCCGCCAGATCTAACCTTGTCGGATTACCATCTATTTTGAGTCGCTTCAACATCGTCTGGACGCGCATTTTAAAACAGTCCGACGACGTTCGAGAAAGCATCGATAACTTTATCGAGTCAGAACCGCCAAATTCTTTTCCGCGAGGGCGTTCATCAGCTACCCGATGGACGGAGTAAAGTCGTAGAAAATCATGGAAATTACTTCGAACGCGAAACTTGTACTCGACTTTTTGTAAAGAAGCTTTGAATTTCATGGAAAAAGGGTGCGGAATTAATTTGTACACTCAACACATATACGTCCTTGTGCGTTCAGTCAGCCGAATATGGTTACAAAGTCCATTGGACCTTATTGGATTCGACGGGCGCGACGATACATTTCCGAATGATTCACAATGTTGAAACAATCGTGAAACCTGAGATCCAGTTACGCGACGCGAGGAGACTACGTGCTCTCGCGTTTTCCATGATATTAAACGCGCACCAGACACGCGCTGTCTCCTCGAGCGGGCCGAACGACAAAGCGATACCTTCACCGATGAATTCGCGCGGTTGTTACACCGGCACACACGGTAAGAGGGGTAGACTCCCTCGGGATAAATCCCGCGGATTAGCGTCGCGCTCGAGTCGTCCGCATAACGCGACGCCGGGATTCCTCCTTTTATCGCGCGCGTCGCGCACGCGCCGAGGCATCGTAACTATTCCACACTGCCGGTGCAACTGCAGTCGAGTGCCATCGGGATAAATTCCAAGGAAATTGTTCCGCCCGGAGAAAGACGAATAGTTCTGTTTGCCCGCGAATTTCGGCCCGTTCTCTCTCCGCACACACCGCCGTCGTCGTCTCCGTCGCGCCCTCGAGGATGCTCGCCCATTTATAGGTCACGATCTCGCCTCAGCGTCAGACCGAAGATGCAGCCCGACGCAGCGCGCCTCGGCACGGCCCAGGACACCTCCTTGACCCCCATTTGCCGCCCGGAATCCCGAAACAACTGAAGCATCCTCGTGCGGAGTTATTCGCGCGAAACTTTTCGCATAATTGCGCGGAGATGAAAGCGAGCGAGGGTGGGAAGGAACGGAGGGCGGAAGAATGGGGGTGAAGGGAGAAGAGCCTCGACGTGGCAATATCCACGCGAATGCGGGCGGAAAAGGCGAGAGGGGAGGCGCGGAATTCGATGGAAACATCGCAGAAAGAAGCCCACGGTGAATGTCTGTCTCTTCGCGCGTGGATCCGATGCGCCGTCGCAAATTACCTGAATCTCTCAGAAGGTGTTTGCGTATATTCCGCGCGACCGCTCTGTATTCCTCGTCTCACTTCGCGTCAGATCTCCTCCGGAGATTTTCTCTCCCGCTCGCACACGCTTCTTCGTGAATTGCCACCAGCTTCCGTAAGATCGCACGAGCGGACGATAATAATCGGCGGCGATCCGCGAAAGTGCAATTACTAATATTAGTTACTTAGTTGTCCGTAATGGCGGCGGTGGAGTAGCTCGGCGTTGATGTCTCGTCGTCTCGATCGATCGATAACACCGATAATTACCACCCCCGCCGATTTCTCGTAATGATATTGACCAAGTGGAAATTCCGAGTCCCGGTTCCGCGCGATCCCCAAGTTCCTGGTTGCGCTCGGGGGAGAAGAACGAACTCTGCGTGGCCGATGGGAACCGGTGAGTCGGGCTCGGAAGATTTTCGTCCCGACGCCATTTCCGACGCGAATTTCACTCTCTCCCCGGTGGTGTGCTCGGGTGGAGTCTCGCAGTGTCTGTAGCGAGAGCAACGTTTCCACTAATGACCAGAAGCATTTTCCGGGATCTCGCTAATTTTCCAAGTGTCTCGATTACGGCTTGATGGCGCGGTCGAGGTCACACCGGGGCCCGTCGGGTTAATTGGTTTTCACGGCGACGCTAAAGTTAAGTCAGATTAGGAATACCCGTCGCGGATTACCCGTCCGTTGTAAACAGCGCTCTCTCGGTACGATTCGATAGCGGGTAGGGTTAATACGGTGGCGGTGGCAACGACCGGTGGCGTTGATATCTCGGAGGCACCTTCTCGAAGGCGCCGCCTCAACTCGAGGCCCCGTTATCCGATTCGCATCGTCCCGCCTTAATTGCAGCTCGTTTGCCGTTCGCGTTATCTGCGCCTGTTTCTTATATTAATTACTTTCAGAGAGAGAGAGAGCAACGCGCGCAGGGTGGCTCTCGAGGTAGCGAGTGCATGATTGATCGACGAGCCGCGAGCTGCCACCTCCCGGCCGAGCATCGCCAGAACCGAATTTGCATTTTCTTTCGTTACCGCCGGGGATTGAATTTATGATTTACTCACACACGGCAGATAAGGGCGTTGCGATTACTTTAATTTACACCTCGCGACTTTATTTATTACTTACGTACCGTAGCACCCGGCGACCCCCTCGTGAGCTCGTGAACTCGGCGGTATCGAGCTCGCAGGAACGAAATTCGAGTTAAGAGCCATTAGGCGCGCGCAGATTCACATTGGAAAATTCGAGAGACGGCGCGTTGCGAAGAGAAATCGCTTATGTTCTCGTTACTCGCGGTAAGTTTGTTCCCTCTGGCGAGACACGCGAGAGACACGATGCGAACGATGTTTCGTTCCGATCGCGTCGATTCGAAGCGAGAGAGACGCGCCGTGAAAAATTTCGCGCGGCTCACTCTGACCCCCTTTGATCGTCGAGCGTGAGTTGAAATCATTTTCACGAGCAACCAAACCGCCCAGGCTCGCCAGCGTCATCGTTTCGCCCGCGCTTTATGCGCCAATAATTTCCCGCCGGCGCCTTTAATCCCGTCCGCAGGCCGAGCGGTAAATTAAACATTGTAAATCCATTCCACTCCCGTAATTCGCTGAATCTCAAAATCCGACGGGACGAGCGGGGTCCCCGCGACGCCGCTGTAATAACTGTCGGGATTTCTCAGGCATTATACAACCGTGCCCGAATAATGAATGACGGAGTTCCTCCGCCGGATAGTCTCGTCTGTGACGCCACGTCCCCCGAAGCGGGTGCGTGTCGTCCTTAGCGTATCGCGAAACGACTCAGCCTCGAAACTGCCAAAAAGTACGGATGCGCGAACGAACTTGAGCGCACTGCCTCCGGCAACCACATATTTATCAACCCCCACCCTCGATCGCGCCGAAGCTATCCCGGATATATATATATATATATATATATACGCATATTCCGCAAGATTCCAGCAAGTTTCGTGTATTTGGGGATCCGTTACACGAGGGAGCAATTAGGATTCCTTTTAAGCAAGTAGCGGCAAGAATGAAACTAATTTCCCTCCGACTTCTACGTATGCGGCGCATTCCCGAAGCGGTATTCCATTGTTTGCCGATCCCCGCCGTGCATTCTTCGGTAAGGTGTGCGGGATAAACGAATTTCACGCTGATAGTGAGTGTTTAAAGTGAGAGAGAGAGAGAGAAGAAGCTTCGGCTAATCTATCGTCCGATAAACATATTTATTGTCTCCGGTGAAATATAGAAAAGTTCAATACAGAAACGGTTTTCCCCAAACGTTTCGTCCAGCACCGAACGTTGCCATGGTTTTCCGTCGGAGTCGGCACTCAGAGTTTCTATAAATACGATCATATCGTTAAATCAACGAATTGGCTTTCCTGTTGTAACTCGGCAATAGTTCGCACACACGAGTGTTCATATCAAGCATTTAGCTTGCGTCAAATATTACAACTTCACGGTGCTCAACTTTGATATTTGATTTAATAAAAAAAAAAAAAGCAGAATTATACATAGAAGAGCACTCGATACACGGCGGATGAAGAGTCAACTCGAAACTTTAGCAATTACCACGAATTACCGAAGATTCGCTCGAGGATCGATTTTATCAAGAAATTATTAACAGAAGTGTTTGGGTTGTAAATGCGACGTTCATTATGAAGTTTGCGCGGAGGAAGTAGAGATTGAAATTCGAGATGGATCCGTTTCGCGCACGGATGAGACTGTCCCTCTGGAAAATTCCGAGTTCCCGATGCCGTTCGCCGAGATCAGCGATAATTCGCCGGTCTTCCAGCGGAAACGTGTATAATATACTCGAAGTATCGATCAGTGGCGCTGGTTTGATTGCGGCCGCATACCACTTGGACGTTGACAACGTAATCACGCCGATGGAACGGCATTACTCCCATTTCGAATGAAGAAGCATCCGTCGAATTCCGCGTTGTTCTAATTGCCCGACGATATACCGTCGGCCGATATCAATCGCGTCTCCTACGTGCGTGCACACGTCGGTGCCGCCGAATCGATCGGGCCCGCGTGTTTCGGCGAGTTACTCCCGAGGTTATTCCGAGGTCCACGTCTCTGCAACGTGTAATTGGTTTACGCTCACGAAATCGCAAACATCCTAGCCCCGCACATCCCGCGTCCTAGGTAAACCCGTCCTTCGCCCTGAGGATCAAGTCGGCCGAAAGAGAGGGAGGGAGAGAGAGAGAGTTTGGCCAAGACGCAATTTCATGACAGCTCCCCATGCGGACCGAATCGTAATTGCGCTTTAATTAACCGTGCGTAATTTAAGGACGCTGCGGTAGCCGCGAGTGTGCAGCGAACTGCGTAAGGCGAAGGTGGAATACCCGGTTTCGAGTCAGATTCTACGAAAAATTATTTTAACGATCTGACTTGGCCCCGCTCGCATTTTCGCCACACTCGATTATATCGCTCGCGATTTTATAAAAGACGATTCGCTCAACGTTTAGATTATTGTAATTTTTTATTATTATTATGATTTATATATAATCAGTGTTTTAATTACTGTTGCAATCAATGTCTTTTATATGTGATCAGCGTTTTAATCACTTTTAATATTAATTCCCGCTCTTCCCTTTTTACGCTATTTTTCCCTCCGCTTCCCTTTCTCCCCTTTCTCTTTTGTGCACGTAAAAAATAGATCGATCAAGATGAATAGAAGGAACGGATAAATTTTGCGATGAATTTCCAACTGATTGCCGAAATCGGAATTCGGGGGAATCGGGTTTATATAAATCTTTGTGAAGGGAATCTCGAGGTTTTTTCAGGCTCAGCTCGCCATTTCCGATTGCGAGCGCAAGCTCGCCGAAACATAACGAACGGACGGACGGACATCGTAGCGCGAATATCCAGCCGGCCTCCTCGGGGGTAATTCGAACTATCCAGCAGCCGAGCCGTTAACCACCTGCTCGTCGGCCAGCGTTGGTGGTGACGGAGGCGGTCGGAGGTGCCGGAGGCCAGGGCCGGCGTCGCCGATCTACGGGGACTCCGGCAATTCATATGCAAATGCGAAAGCTCCCACGGCCTGCCCGGCATTGTTCGCCCTTCGGAGTTCCAGTGTCCCCGGGCTTGACTTACTACGCGAATTTCCGGAAAACTCTAACGGGAGGGTACCCGTGTAATTGATACTCACCCTCTCGCCCGGTTGCCGGTCAGCGGGCTCTTATGCACTCCTATCTCGCTACTCTCGGCTTAACCCCGTCAGAAATGCTCAAAGGAAGGAAACAGGAAGGAGATAAGGTAGGGAGAAGGAAGGAACAAGGTCGCCGAAACGGCTGCCTTTCTTTTTGTCGGCTCGCTCGCAGTCGTCAGCCGGTTTGACAATTCCGCTTTCGACGTTCGTATTATTGAAAAGGGGATTGCGTTTCTTAACGTAAATACCGTCCCGTTGAATTCAATCTCCCAGACCTCCTTCACACGGCGCTAAATAAGACGCAAGATTATTCCAAGTATGCTAAAAAAGTACCGTTTAGCTCGTCAGTCGATTAACGTCGGTCTAATGTAATATTCAACTTGTATTTCGCGTAAACAGTTAATTAATTTTAGCGAAGTTACATCGGGATGACCTGCGCGGGATAGAATGTCGCATTAAACTCTTTTCGGGCCACTTTTCGCGATGCGGTCAAGTTTCCTCGCCCGCGAAAAATGAAGGAGGATCCAACGGCGACCGATCTACTCGGTTGGAATGCCTGGATCACATATTCTCCGATCGAAACATCGGTCCTCGTATTTATTTCGCACGCTTCCCTGTCACTCTCGCTGCGAAGAAAATAAAGAGGAGAAAGAAGAAAGAGGGAAAGAGAGGGAAGGAAGAGACTGGCGGAAGGGGATGATAGAGGAAGAACGCTCGTGATCGCCTTTGTCGCCTCGGCACGGCCATTGTCGCCCCTTTGCATCGTTTAATGGTTCTCCGGGTTCCTTTGAGCGGCCTGGCCGTCGCTCTGCGACGATCGGATGCAGCGGAAAGGACGGAAAAAGCGCCCGAGGGGACGGTGGTTTGTCGATCCGGAACGACAATGCCTGTGTACGTGTATCGATCAGGACCCTTTTCGAGGATGCCGGTACACGATGTTTACCGTGCTTTAAAGTTAAAGCGTTAACTTTAATCATATTCGCGAAGCCCGATGAAATTATCCCCGTGAATTTCAACAGCGCGCTTCCTTTATCGCCCGCATTATCCCGTCAACCCGCGCTCGATAGACACCTCCGGGAAAATTTACACCGTTACACCGCTCAGTCGTGCTGGATTATCGAAATGTAAACGAAGACAGACGTCGGATTGGCGTCGGCGTGAAGAAACGTTTTCATTTCTCGCGGAAAATTCATCGCTGTGTTATCTTCGCAGCGGCCATAATCAAAGGATATAAAAGCGCGCGTATTTTGTTGATGAAAAGGGAATTTATACGAGAGAGTAATATCGGGACGCGAGAATTACCTCTTCCGGGAATGAATAAAACAAGGATCCGCGAAAGTTAAGTTTCTTAGCATTGGCTTTACCCCGGATCAGCGTGAGCTAAGATCTTACTCGTCTCCGCGCTCGTAAGGCTTGAGCCTCTTATTACGGCGCACGGCAAAGCCTGACGTGTTTAAATTTTCAGGACAAATTAGGATGCTCCCCGCGGCTGTGTTACATCGATATAATCTGCATCAACAGGAGAGATTACGATCTTTACTAATCGACAAGCGGTAAGTCGATAAGCTACGATGAATCGTGTCTCTGCGCCACGTGGGTCGAGAGCTTCTGTATAAATAATCTCGCGTCCGATTCGAATCGATTGAGAATACACGTCTCATTTCCCAGCTTCTGTACGCACGACTAATTATCTCCCGCACCGTTGGAGCATTACTGCAGTTTAACTCGATAAGAAGGCGCATTGTGTGCCCTCTGTTCCCTTCCTATCGATTTATTTCTCTAAGGCGGCCTAAGCGCGAGCGCCCGAAGGTAAGCCGGCTCATTCCCGGTCTCGTTAGCACGCGACAGCATTTTTAATTACGTATCGCCGAGTTCGTCCTCCGCTCTCCACCTTTTCGCCAGCACTCTCGCCTCCTCGAGATGCAGCGTGATACGTACGTCAGTGCGAATGATGATCAAAAAACGAGGATGAAGAACCGCGAGGAGACGCGAACAAAACCACTCCGTGACTACGAAATACGCGACGTGACACATTCTACGCTTTCAGAGCGGGCCGAGCTGACGCACACTCGCGTTTGCCGTAGGGAAGCTTTTTACGCGATCCGCGCGACCGTAATTGGGATTACGTCGCGATCATTCAGTCACCCGAGCTTAATGCGGATCCCGTGTCTAACGACGTTTTGTTTCGTTCAACGGATACGAGACGCGACATGCACGTGCATGCGCATGCACTCAGTTTGGTTAGTAGGTGCAAAAGTGCAGGCGCTGGAGGAATGGAAAGTGATCGTTCCAGCTTTCCGGGGAGACAAGTGTTATTTCCTTCGTTGGCTTTTGAAACTATGTCGTAATCGTATTGTTAAAGTTTGCGTGCTCCGAAGGAGGGAAACGGTGGATTCTCGGACGAGACAACGAATGCTTGGAACAGCGTCACATCGGTCATTTTTACAGCAGGTGCGTGCAATCGCAGAGTCGAAAATTTCGCGAAGCGCCCTTTGTGTTTGCAAATAAAGCAGCTTCAACGTTGCTGACACGAAAAATATACCTAAATTCACACGCAACGTTAATTAATCCCCCGCGACATTCGTCCTCTTCTCATCGAGGTCTTATAACTTTATCCGCTGTCAGTCTTGTTAATTGTATTTAAATGCAATGGCTGCGACCCAACAAAGCTAACCTCATAGTTGTATGCGTTGCATACTTATTATGCTAATTTATGGAGACGTAACATAAATTAGGCTGTGTAGCATTTGCATTAGCTAACAGCGCGGGGAAATTTAGTTATGCATGATGTGTAGTTTCCAACTATAACGCGATGTATTTTTTGCATGTATTTCCTGCAGGCGAACAGCTAGTAGTACCTAGTTTTAATCCGGAACAAAGCTCGAAGAATCGACGAAGTTGAGAGACTGATCGATTTTCACACAGGAGAGACGCAAGAATGCAATTACTTTTTTATCGGAAATTTTTATGTCTCGCGTGTGATTCTCCCCTTCGTCCCTGTTTGCTGTATTCCGTTTCAGCGGAATTGAACGATGGGTGAAATGTTAATGTTAACGCGCCGTAGTTTCCCAAATTACTCAGTATATTAATTGCGTTGTTACGTTATTGCAGTCCAATAGATCGTGCTGCCACTTCGCGCTGCCGGACGGGACTCGGTTACATTAATTGTCCATGTTTGGTTTAACATAGATCTCGTGCAGGAAAACGCGTAATTTTGCCAGACCGATCTCGATTACAAGCTGTCGGATCGTTGGAATATAATCATTGATTACGCGGCGGACGCTTTCCGGATGGGACGCGCGTGGTTGACAAATATTTTCCAGATTTAATGTGTACTTTCGCCCTGTGAGAGGGACAATAGAGCGAATAATACTTCTGTAAAAATACGATCAACAGAGAGACGAATTTACCTTTCAAGTGCACAATGAGGAGAATTCGATATCGCTTCACTCGAATATCTTTCGACGCGTTTTACGACGGCAACCGACACCTCAAATACACTCTCGCCGTACAGCATCGTTAAATGCCGCCCTGGAAATTTTTCACATACACGCGCAACGTTTAAAACGTTCGGGCGAATTAACGGGTACTGTTAAAAACAAGTAATTTAATTCGAGGAAAATTAGCGCATTCCGGCGAATTTAATCAAAAGCTAACGGTGTGATTGAAAACTCCCCGGTATCTTTCGGCCGGTGACAGGTTACCGTTAACAGCCGCGTGCAAATCCGAAGGGACGGATATTTCGGAGGTGAATCATTTATCCGACAATTATTTTGCCGAACGTGCGGACGTCCAGTTTTTCGGCGAATCGTCAAAAAGGTAGGCGGCCGAAATTTGGAATGCATTATGAAGAACTTTTTCCCGAATAATCCCGATAGAGGGAATCGGCGAAAAGTTTCAACAGCGGCGCAACCTGGAGCGCATCCGTCCGTTTCAGATCGATCTCGGATTAAACCCACCATGACGGGAAAGTTTGATCAGCAACGAAGATTATTTCTGCCGGTTATTTCTCCCGCTCGGTAACAGCTTCATCACCGCCGGAGATAATTGCGTTGCGACGGTGTATAATTAGAGCGTATTCTGCCCCCGCGAGTATATGCCGCGTGCCGCTTTCGTCGGGAACGTTTCACCCGCTTCACTCTCCCGTACAATTTACTGCGACGTTCGGCTATAAACTCCGTTAATTCCACAGCGTGTTATCATGGACACGAGAGAAGCGCGTCCGGGATTTATACGGCCGTCGTGGCGAATTAATTATTTTCACCGGCCCCCGTCAATTTGCGGCGGAGATGACGAGACGCGTCGCGGATCTTATTTATATTATTGCGAGCGCGAGCTTATCCGCCGGCCGTTCGCCTCGCGAAGCGCAGCTTCGAGCCGGCGGTTTCACGAATCCGATTCAAAAGTCGCGACGCAAACGCCCAACTAATTACTTCACCGACCGCTCGCAACGTCGGAATTTCGTTTACACGTGGATTCGGTGAAATCCGTGCCGAACTCCCGATCCGTCTGTCTGAGCTGACAAGCATCTTCCGCGTTCCGAGGGGAAAGACGACGCGTCGAAGTTTGCGCGTGCGAGTTTGCACGCCGCTTCAGCCGGAGGAAGCTGAGCGATGCGCGAATAAGGAAGTCGCGAGTCCGCTCGCTCGAAATACCGAGCGTTATTTGCCTAACCTATGATCCCCCGCCGACAGGAAAATATCGTAAGTTTGTTCGCCGCCTCGAGGGACACTCAAGGGATCGGATACTCGCGTTTTCTTTCCCGCCGGCGAGCCGGAGATCCTCGCGCGATCAAAGGGGCTGCAAACTCTCGTGGAATATCCTCCTCCCACGCGGGCTTCCCCTTTCTTCGACGTGACTCCCGCGGAACTATTACTTTATCGGGGATCCCCGTCGTATTTGTCCTGCGAACAGTTACAGATCCGAAAATCCGACTATCCGAGTGTCCAGACGGAACTCGGCGCAGCGGAAGTTTCGAACGTTTGCGGATCGACGTAAACCGGACACGTTTTAGTTTCTAACGTGTTTCTTCCGACGACCAGATCTGATGGAAAATTTCGAATCGTCCGCCTCTTCGAGACGAACTGCCAGGGCTGCGTACAATCGTGTGGGTATTCGGCCACCTTAATGCCATACTTGAAAATTGAATATTGATTTTTTCTGCAAAGTTTACGTCGGACGTTGGAGCATTGCTCGGCGCGCGACGAAAGTGATCGGAAGTTTCCAAGTGACATCTTTAGCTGTCAGTGTGAACATTTGCTCACCACTGACGCAGAAATCGTGCAGTTTGCACGTACCGAACGTGCCAGTGCTTCGTTCGAGAAAATTTCAAGGGACGTTTTTACAATCCTCCAATTAAATTTCGAAGCTCAAAGAGATACAAGTTTGCGGAGGAATTTTTACACATCCTGGTTAAATTGTCGGACACGGTGAAACAGCAGTGCGCTCACATTAACATCGCACTTACAATTTATGTAAGATTACGTACGAATATATATAATGCGCATCTGTATATAATAATAATAATAATAATTTTTATTAACGGGAAGAACCTTTAGTATACATCAGAAAGGAGAACAGTTGTTAACATAATAAAGAATTAAAGTTGCTGAGTTGAAACTACATGAATGAGCCTTAGCCTAAACGCCGACGCAGAGCCATCGGAGAAATTAGGTAGTAAATTTATTCGTGGAAATGATCAGTTTATTAATACAAGAATAAGTTCCATATAACGTGCGGTGATAATTAACATAAAAAGTGCTGCATTGTCTCAATTCTCTAGCTGGAACATTTAGATTTATAAAACGTAACGAATCAGGACAGTCGATAAAGCAACTGAGCAGTTTAAAAACGAACATTAAATCGATGATCATTCTTCTATTTTCAAGGGATTTCAAGTTTAATTTTAATAAAATGAAAGTATAGTCATGGCAGTTAAACGCCATGAGGCTACCCAAGCAATAGGCAGCCATCCGTAAAAACTTGTGTTGCACATGATCAATCACATTACGATGCTGATTAAAATATGGCGACCAAACGGTGGAACAATACTCCAGCTTCGATTGAACCAATGCACAATATAATAATCTTATATGTACGAGAAATGCAAAAAGAATAGTGCGATCGTGTCGGCGTTTATGCGACATAATATTTCGAGGATTTTCTCTACGTTATCGACCTCTATCAAGTTCGTCCGCCAACTTTGACACTCTCTTAAGGAAGTTGCAGCGCAAAATAAGTACTTCAAGCCGTTTAAACCATTTTTCTTTAAACAGAATCCGTTTCCCGTGTGTTCATTAGCTCGGACAGATTAACGAATTCCTCGTTAACTATAAGGAATTTTGCGAAACGCTAGGTGACCTTTTAGTTTCACCTGTTTCACCAGCGGATACGAAGATACGTTTCAGATATCCTGAGCATCATTTCAAGCTCGATTCTCAGCCCGACTGAGACAAGGAGGTCGTCGGACACTCGACGGTTTCCGTCGAACTCGCCCCGAGCGAAAACGAACCGTCGATTAGTCGCGGAATGTGTTACCGGTATCCGGCGATGCAGAAATCCGGGCAGAGACGTCCGCGATGAATGGCGATGGAGTACGCGTGGCAACCTGACCCTTGCAAATCACCCTTATCGCGTCGATCGCTTTCAACGGCCTTCTTCGCGCGGCTGAGAACAGGTAAAGGGAAAATGAAATATACCGAAGGTGCCCGGCGGCCATCGCGCGCCGGCCGTTAACTTAAATTTCAATTCACTATTCTTCGGAGAGAGCGCGGAAATTACATCGTTGTAAAAGAGACATCGCGCGGCGGCCGTCTGTCGGCGAGTAAGCCAAGAATATATCAGGATAAGTTCCCGAGCTTTACGTCCGGAGAATACCAATCAGCCGGCGAGCAGTCGAAAAATACGCGCTGACGTAACACTCGCCGGGTGTTATTAGAAAAAAAAAGGAGGGAGAAACGGGAAGGGAAAAATGGCGAGCGCGGTTTTTAATTATTCGCATTCGCAAATATCAAGGCTGCCTGCCTATCCCTGCGGTGGTAATTAAATTATGTTCGCCGGCGCGCGCTCGGTGAAAATACGCGGGATCGCCCGGTGTTACCGTGGCGAAATAAAAATCGCCGAGTTTGCGAGCGGCGCGAACACCGCGGATAAGAATCGCATCTGGTTTACCCGGCTTGTTCAGCGAGAGGCGCTCCGGCATCGCGCGGATTTCACGAAAATGAGTGTAATTTCCGACGGGCTTTGAGCGCGAGCTCCGAGACACGGTGCTTTAATTAATAAAGATTCGGAGGATCCAATTGTCTAAATTAGACGTTCCGGCCGCTCAATGACGTCCGATAACAATCAGCCGGGCCGCCACTTCCGACCGCAATCGATGTACTCGCCGAGTACGTCGTCGACCTCCCCCCCCCCTTCCCTCCTTCGTGGTCGGATCCGCGGCGAAAAAGTCGCGGGCGAATTAGCCGCAGACGGCGGATTTTCGAGCGTTCCCAACGGAACGTTCGGGGAAGGCAACACGAATTTATCGCCGGCGGTCCGAAAAGTTCCGCGATGGACTTCGGTAATTTCATTCCCGGGCGTAGCGGGTAAATTCGAGGAAAAAGCGAGCGGCTCCCCCGTCGGCTGCACCTTACGAGGTTTCCCGCTTCGTTCGCCGGGTCACGAGGGAAGATTGTTACCCACCATTTTTCTTCCGATCTCTTTACCGCGGTTGCGGCTTCCCCAAAAAGAGGAGAACGAAAGGTGGAGGGAGAAAGAGAAGGAGAGAGAGAGAGAGAGAGAGAGACACGCCGTTGGCATCATTGTTCGTCCGTTCGCCTACGACCGTTGGGAATCGCACGCGTGCACACCGTCGCGTTGGCGCGCGAGCGAGCGAGCAGGCGGGGGGGGGGGGGG
>NW_014554705.1:1608708-1648829 GCF_001313825.1 Dinoponera quadriceps | reverse complement strand
GGGGGGGGGGGGGGTCGCAGGAGCTGGACGCGGGGGTGCATTTGCATAAGGCGGGCTTAAAACGACGGCATAAGGATGGAGGAAGGAAGGAAATGCCGATCGATCTCCCGCAACCGACGTTATTTTCGCCGGCCGGTCCTGAATATTCATAAAACAATGATTTGTGGTTTATAGCTGACGCCGCTCCGCCACTACCGCCGCCGGTCGCGTTTCCCCGTCCGATTCATTTTCTCTTTCGACCGCTTTTTACCCGCTCGCCGCTCGCAATATTCGTTAACGATCGATTTTGCCTCCGTCGCCCCGTGAATTATGCGCCGGCGACACGGAATATTTTTCGGCTGTTACGCGAGAACGTGACTCCGGTGTGTACGGTCTCTCCTGTCTAACGAGATTGAAACGGATATTTTAATAACCGCACACACTCTCGCATTTTTAATCATGTTCGCGTTAACGAGTTCACATGCACGTTTGAGAACGAGATTTATATATCGTGTGTTCCGTTTTTTTTATATATATAAATTAAGCGCATAAATATGTATTTTATTTACGGCGGAAAATCGTTCGTCCTGCGTGCGCGCGTGTGTGTGTACGTGTGCTGTGGACACCTGGCGTATGTTGATAATTTGATTGAAAGCTTGCTTGTATTCAGTTTTCCATGCAAATCCACGCGTGACAAGGGAGAGTCGTGACCAACAATGCGCATTGCGAATGCATTGCGAACGCGAAGGCGGCCCAAAAGCAGCTGTTTCCACCGAGTTTCTCCGCGTGTCATCTCACGTCGCTTCTTACACCGCACTTGACACGCTCAGTTTTATTTAGCGGGCGAGCGAAAGGGTGTCGGGTATCTCGCCGCCTGTCTTACTCGTGTTTTATGCAGCTCTATTTAAACTCAGAGGCGCGGCAAAAAGACGCGGAGTTCACCGTCAAATATTTACATCAATTGTTTCGCCCGCGCGCCTACGCACGGATAATACGCGCTCAGCTTTTCACGAGATATGCACGCGGAATATTTCACACATTTATACGCGCGCCCGTCGCACGCATATCGAATAAATACATCCGCAGAGACATATTTATTTACTTCGTACGAGCCTTTGGGCGCAGTTCCGTATTATTTAACGTACCACATTTTTCTAACGAGAGTACAATGTAATCGCGGTGTTCGCCTCTTACGCATCCGACGTGCGGGTACGAAATTTAAAATTACCGCGTTTAATATCTCAAGTACTAATAATTTCCAGCGTAACACATTACGCGCGGCGCATTAAGCGTGATACTGTATTTTTCATATAAATAAATTGCGATATGAATTTTGCAGAAATGCATATAAAGCGGGACACGCTGGAAAAATTGAAGCTGCGTATTTTGGCTTTAATGCGTGTTTCGCACCGGTGACGCTGTGAGAATAAAACGCTTCGAAGGTAGCTGGAAAATTGGTAACAGGCTGGACCCAAAAGTATCGTGCAACTTAACACTCGCGGGTGACGCTGTACGAAATATCGGTTAAATATCTCACTCTCGAAGTGCGGCCGTATTTTTACGTACGGGAAAGCCGAAAGCGGAATTAATCGGGACGTCGGTTATTGAATTATTATCGGCGTTACCTCAATCGGCGGGAAGATGAGAAATGGCTACGAACGATCCTATGCCGATTGCCACTCGGTCGCATTGTAAGATCGAACATTCCCCACCTCGGGAGGATTTAATTTTCAGTTATTCGTAGAACCCGGCCGTAAAACTTTTGTTACTCCGATCCGTGATTTCTGAATAACTTTCCAACGGTTCATATCCCTCCACTCCCGATTCTTGTCGAGGCTCCTTTCGTTTCATTCTCAAGAGGTCTTATCCACGGTTGGCTCGTTTACCGATTCAAGAGTTAAACTGGTACTCGGCATCCGATGTAGAGAGAGAGAGAGAGATGACTTTTAATTTTCATTTCTCGAGACTTAGCTTCGTTATGCCTCGTAAAATGTCGCAACGGGACGATGCGCGATATGATGATATCGCGATCTGTAAGAGAAAGAGAGAGATAGAGAGTGGTTTTACGCCGATTATTTCGCGATTATTTCAGCCGGTGTGTGACGAAAAATAAATCACATGCGTCGATATGAAATACATAAATTGGCTCGTGGAAGAATTAACCTTATTCGCACTACAATAAAATAATGTAATACCCGCTCGTATTTGTGTACGCACGGGGAACAAAAGTACCGGTTACACGAACCTGCCATTGTTATCAACGATAATGGCGCGGAAAGTAATCTTCGCGCGTTAAATGATATTTGCCGAGTGGTAAAACGGCGGTAATTCGATGTTAACGAGAAACCAAATATTATGAAACCTCGCTGCGAAATAAGCTTCGTTAATCGTCGTTCTTCGTCACCGTCGTCGGCGTCGTCGTCGTCCTCGTCGCAATGACCGAGACACAGTGTGGGATCTTCTGGTATGGCGTTCAAATGCGTTCAGCTTGATATCGCGGTGCAGCGAGCAAGTTGCATTCACGGGCAACGAGTATAGGTAGATAAGACTCGGCCGCAAATTCGCTGATTACAAGCGATCGTTACCGCCCTTTACCTCGCGGTAACTTCGCATCTATCCATACGGGTTATGAGATGTAAATGCCGAAGAACTAATTCTGCATACCGCTGTCATAAACACACCGCAAAGGTGGCCGCGGCTAATGCCGACGTTAATTACGGCTGGCATGCACGTGCAGATTACTTCATTACTTACCTAGCGCGGATCAGAGACTACTCATTGCCGGAATTCAGTGGTTAAATTAGAAACTATAATTCGCGAATAATCGCTACGCGTGTTCTCGTTGTTAAATAGTCAGGAGAGATCGGGGCTAGTTGGCTAAAGGGATAAATTGGCTAATTGGTTGTTTCGGTTGTTTTCTAACGGGTTACAGAATCGAGCAAGTAGATATTTCACAGTCGTCTTTGACACGTTCGAAATTTTGGTTTGCTCGATTTTGCAACCTGTTAGAAAACAACAGAAACAATCAATAAGCCAGCTTATCATTTTAGACAATTAGCGTCGATCTTCCCTATTACTTAATTATGAACGCAATTGTACTTACAATCTCAACTCCAATCTCCTCGTCATACTCGAAATTCTTTACGCTTTGAAATATTCGCCAACGATTCGTCGCGACTTACGACAAGCACGATCGTAATCTCTAGTTAAGGTGAATGTCTCAATTAGTAACAAAGTCACAATTTGTGATAATCGTATCTATTTCTCTTAATAAGTCAAATAATAAGGCTCCATATTTATCCTAAAAAATGTGTTTTTACTTTAAACTTTACGTATTATCTGTTGTAACAAGTTTTGAATAAAATTAAAAGCCATAATAAATGCTGGAATATCGTAATTATTATAAGCGTATTGCTAATGGTGACGGTTTAAATACGTGAGTAATTACTTGTCGACATCTTAAAAGTTAGTCGTCAATATAAGACGTTTCTTTATATTTCTATTTTTAACCTCAATCGACTGAAGTTGTAATGTCAAAGTGAAGGAAGTTTAAAGAATATTTTATGAACAAAAAAGTAATAAAGTATATATTTTCCGTAATTAATACATATATGTAACTAATCGATACTAAAATAAATATGACATAAGGTGATATAAAATGAAGTAAAATCTCTTATTTCTAAAGAGAAAACGTGAGCGTAAATTTCACTCATTATAATGTTTAAGAATAGTATCAATATTATAACTTATTTCACAAAAATTTAGCAAATAGTACAAATATAAATTTTTAGCCTATAAACTGTCAATATATCATGTTAAGTCAGTAATGATCGTTCATTATTCTGCACCAATTTGTGACATTCAAATAATGATTTTTGTCTGTCAGTAATTGGGCTGTTCATACGTTCGTCATCTGTCGGTAATATAGGCATGTGTTACACAAATTAGGACAAAATCAAACACGTTACATGTTACATGTCCGTCAATTTTGAGAACATATAAATTAATTAAAATTTTATTATAAATTTCTAATGCAATTAATCATGATACGATAAAAAAATCCAACATAATTAAAATTAGATAATTAAATTCCAAATATTTAAACATTCGAATAAAATAAATGTTATGTACTTAATAATTATATTATTATAATAATTTATTAATTTATTTTCACGATAAAGTTACTTCGTCATTAATTCACCTTGTTATTCCATTCGACTCTCTCAATAATACCATCTGATCGCGATTCTGTATAAAAAATATTTACGCCTTAGGCGTTTAATTATCGTGAGAAGAAAAATTATTATTTCTCAATTTCTAAAAAGCAACTTAGACCTCCGCGTAATTTTTATGCTGCTTTAACAGTAAAGTGTTATAAACGCAAGAGCTATAATTAATTGAACGATGCTTGTCGGTCGGAACGAACGAGCCGGGCGATAAGATACAACGGGCGAGGGTTGAAGGGGGAGGGGGGGGGGTGAATTTCATTGCGCCGGCTCGACCGGAGAATATCCGTTCGACCCAGCCGTCCGGCCTTTCGACATGGCGTTTTCCTCCGGATAGCATCTTGACGGTGCTCGGAGAGCCGCGTAAAGACGAGAGAGAGCAAGGAGACGCGCTGAAAGGCCGAAGGGCCTCCGGGAGGGCTACTCGAAATTGAGTCTTCGCTGCCGCACCGTCGCTGTCGTACCGGCGAATACCGGGGTCAAGATGCCGTCTAGTGGAGGATTCAGCGCCGGTACCGGCGAAAAAACGCGGAGCGATCGTCGACGACCGGGAGATATCAGTTCTCGCTAGCTTGCTCGCTGCTCCGACAAATCCACAACGGACGTACCACGTCGCCGCGCCGCACGGCCGACCGGGTTAAGGAATATGCAGTCGCAAGGACGCCCTCGAGAACGCGTCGAGAACGCCGGTTACGTGTTCCCGAGAGCGATCTGTGCTTTCTTCCGGCGAAAGTTGAATCTGCCTGTAGATTTCCACGGAGACTGAGAGCCGTCCACGCTCATACGTGGCGACGGACGTATTAAAAAAGTCTCGCTAATCAGAACGGGATTATGCCGGACACCATTTGTAGAACGCATGCGGCCACTGCGATTTCCGCGCGATCCGTCGAGCGGAGGATCGTGCTCGAGCGGTGCTCAAGTTAAAGCTCAGAGACTTAGCTATACCTTACTGTTCATATTGATCATGTCTCTCGTATATATGTGCGATAATCTACATGGAAGCTGTCTATATAGAATGTACCTTAGATCGAGTGTACTTTCGCTGACGCGCGGATTCTTTGACCAATCCTCCATCGATTTTCCCTCATCAAATATTTGACGAGACGACACTTTTTCCCCGTATTTTTAGATTCTCAACTCGGGATAGTTCGATAATCAAATTTCAAAATTGAGATTTCGATCAACGGAAAAGTGTCTTAATTTTTCATGTTTCTCAGAGCGTAAATCCCAAGTTCCTCGTTTTCAGAAAGCTCTTTATTCTTCGATAAAGATTTTTGCTGAATATCTATTGCGTATGTGTGGTGTCTCGATATTTTTGCGAAAGGAAAATTAATTAAAGCTACGTTTAAAAAATCCTAAATTACACATACATTTCAATTTCCTTTTACCGTCAGTAAATATAAATTCGATTACGAAAATTGTTTAACGCGTTACAGCTTTTCATATTGCACAGGTATATAAACGTAATGTTACAAGAGCTTTAACATTAACGGGATAGAGAGATTCCATATTATGACGAATATATCGTTAAAGAGAATAATGTTGAAATTAAATGCCTACTTGACGAGACGAAGATTAGCAAGATTTAATTACGCGGCTTGACGCAATGCACGCGAAGCATTGTTTGCGAGATAGCGTAAAAAAATTACATAAGAGAAACGTAAAAAATTATATAGGAGAAACGTAATGTTTACTGAAAGGGTCGTAAGGTTGATCTCTGAGCAACGCTCACGCCGGCAAACGTGGTCTCTGCGCTGCGGTATCATGTGTACGTGAACTTTTTCGTACTAACGCTTCTTTTAATGTACCGCAGTCTGCGCAAAATGTGAAAAAATTGCTATGTTCTAACCATATTGGGTGCAATAAACGTGGCACGGAAAACTCGTGATCCGACATAGGAAAAGATTTGAGGAAATACCTCTGCAATATTTCGTCAATTTAAGCAACATAAATATTGATACGATACAAACTTCACCTTTCTCTCGCTCTTTCCAAATATTTTTATATAAATATTTTTATACAAACTATCTGTATGATTTAAAAAGAACATATAAATGTATTAAAATTATCGAGAAATCTTCTGTCCCTCTTGATTGTGTCAATTTGTAGAGAAACCTAGTGCCTGACATGCTCTGATTACGCCGGAGAAAATTACGCTTTCCTTTTACTGAATGTTTTAGTAATATTCCGAGCCGGTTGAACAATCGTTTCGGAGTTGATCTTTAATAAAACGATAGCTTTAAACTTGCAAAGGACGTAGAAAGGCTTAGTGCCCGCTACGATGAGACATGCTGCGTAGACGAGCGAAAGCAGCACTCAGCGAAATTGCACATTTTAATCTATCGTTCTTTTTCACTCCAGTGGTCTATGCGCGAGTTGCATTCGCAAAGAAGGCGATAAATCCTCGTTACAACGGATCGAAGTGCGGGGAATGTCAAGGTAAACATACCGTGCCGTCTAGTTACCTGAGAAGAATAGAATAAGAGATCGAGTCAAGCACTAAGGTTTCGCTATAATGGTATTATCGGAGCTACCGGTGCGAGCAGCGCAATAGCGAGTCTCCGCTATTTCCATTCAACAAGATTGAAAAATACACAAATGTGCGGATACCGCTTAAAATGTAACGATTTGCGATAGTTAGTTTCTCGCGAAATTCTCCGCGAGAAAAAGCTCCTTGCCCTTCCATGTATGAAATAATTATTACAATACGTTTAATATCTACGAAATATAATATTATCTTGCACTTAAAAATCGCATACGTATAATATCGTGTTGTACTACGAACAAAGTGACACGTCGTTTTGAAATGAGCGAAACCGTCGAGTGTAACTGAAAATGTCACGATAATTTTCGATCGATTATGTAACGGTAAAGCGGCGAGAATTACAAACTCGTGGCCGCTCGTTCTTACGATCTCTCGGTGCTTCGCCGGGTACAGATTGGGAGAAGCTATGGCTGTGATGGAAAATAGTTCCCCGCAGCCCCGGAGATATTAGCGGAGCTGGCGTTAGTGCGGGGATGTATCAGACGTTAGATAGCAGCCGAGTTAAATGGCCCGTGAGAGAGCGCGAATGAAAAAGAAGACGAAAGAGAAGAGGAAGGGTTCGCAGATTCGGCCGGTAAAAAGACAAACCGCCGCGTGTTAAGTGATTAAGACGGATTAAGGATGTTCCGGTGTGAGCTCCTATCGCGCGCAATAAGTTTCCCCGAGCCGACAACTGCAAATCACGTCGCTGCTCTGGCATTCATGATTCGCTTCGCGTCTCGATTTATAACAATTGTATACTTTACTTGATAAGCACAGCCGTTTCATTATCGCGTCGTTAATTATCCGGAGACAAATGGCTTCGTGTTCCGACTAATTGACCTCATTAATATTAATTATATCAACATTCAAATGGCACTATAGAACATCCGTGCTTAAGCTCTTGCTGGCTCTAATTCTTCTTCTTCGGTAAAAGCTAACGAAGTCGTTGTTATTTAATACTTTACGATCTCATCTTATTGCCTCGGTGTCATATTTTAATGACGATGACGGATTCTTCGATAACGAATTTGATTGAACTTTTCGTTTTACAGGTTGTTCCTCAATTCTCAGTTGGCATTGCTGGTAGATCTACACGAAGCCCGGTCGATATCTTGGCGGTAACATCGCGATGACTTCGACCTCATTATATTCCCGTACGGTTAATTAATCTTTCGTTCGGTCCATTTGTAACGTTCGGCGCGCGGACGAACGTATATATTAGTAGCCGTTGCAATAATAATTATCGTAGGCGCATTTATAACCGCCGCATGTGAAATGTCACATGGGAAATCTGGGCGCTGAAACTGGCGTCCCATTATTAATTTATTTACCCCTACGCACGGACTCCGGATCAGTCTGTCGGCAAATCCGATTCAACTTCTGCTCCTTCGCCCGACTTGTCCGGAACGTTCCATTTCATTTACCAACGTATCGCTCCTACCACTTTAATTTCATTCGAAAATTCTCTCGGTTACGCATCGTGCAATGTAATTAGTTCGATTTCTACTTTATCGTCGAGGGATGCGTTGTGAAAATGTGATTTTTTCGCCATATTTTCAAGGGAAAACTGGAGGAGGCGCTGTCCAACAGGTCAAAGGCATGGTCGACGACATAGTCGTCCATGGCTTTGTAAACCGATACCAATGGGGCGCGCGATGCGATCAGATGCCGAGTGTAAGGGAACACCTAGGGCTGTCGGCGTTGCAATTATTATTAAAAGGACGACACGGAGAGCAGTTTCGCCGAAGCCTCCGTATACTCCGTAAATTTGTCTCGTTCTAACAAGGACGTCCCTTTATGAAGCTAGTAATTACCATCGTAAATCATCGTTTTCGGCTTGTTACTTCAATATATTCGTCTCACACTGAGAGGTTATTGACGCTGTTGACTTTGCTATTAACTTTGCCGATACGAGAAATATGGGTAAACACGTTTGCAAAATTCATAATTGCATTTTGTATTGAACCAATCTGCGTCACGTTTATCAATGAATAGTACTTAAAACTTATAAGAAAAGTATTGTGTATGTTATGGGTGTTACGTAGAAAATTAAAACATAAATGTGTTGTATAGAAAAATATATACAATATACACGCAGTCGGTATAATATTATAAATACATTTATATTGATAAATTAATTTTATTAATAAAATATCACGTGGTTTTACAAAACAAAAATAGTTACTATATCATCTCTATCTCGATCAATTCTATTTTATTATTTCTGTTAACATATTAGATCGTGCACCCGACACAGTGATAACGATGTTGTATCGTTTGTTATTTATCTTCCATTTCTCCGTGCAATGTTTCCATTAGACGCAGTCAGCCATAACTTTTGAGAACGCGCAACTTGTATACGCGAGTGTATTTCGCATTCGCAAACACTCTAATACGACGGGACGCTTCATTACCTATCCGTTTCATAAGGGAGACTAAAAACGCGATTATAAGTTACCGTGGGGACTGTTTTCAATAGCAGTCGCCATTGCGAGACGCGGAATAAATACCTCGTCAGGCGAGAAGGGGTCAAAGAGGGGCAACTCTCGGCCTTCTGCTACCAACAGATAATAACTTTGAATCCCCAACGACCCCGCCAAGACGCCTGTCCTGCGTCGAAGCTCAAACTTGCGAAGAACTTTGTCCACCGAGTCCTCTCGTCTACTAGCTAGGTAGATAGGGTACATCTGGAACTTGAAGAGGGTGCGAGTCGGTGCAAAAGGGCAAATCTTCAGCCCCGAAGAAATCCAATCTGGCGTCCGTTGTTGTTATCAGTGTTCTTGCGCGTCGTCAACAATTCGCGAATATTCGTTTGGTAACACAGGCTTTTGTTAAATATATTATGATATTGCGATGCGATATATGCGATATACGAGTACCGTCAAATTTCAGGAAATCAATAATTAAAAGTCCGCTTGAGCGAACGCATTAATTCATTTTTAATTAATTTTCACAATATCGATTGCCGAGTATCTAATGGAAACGCGAAACACTGCATTCTTGAAATAATAATATAAAATATATTTTATAATACATGAATAATATAAAAGATATGCTATAATATTGAAATGACAGAAATAATTAAGGAAAAAACGAGAGAAAAATAAAATGAAATTTAATCCGGCTTTAATATTCAAAGCTGCAGCGATATATTGACAATTGAAAATAAGTAGAATGCGTATTAAGGGAATAATACTTCTATTGGGTGTAATCTACATCCACAGATACATATTCATCGCAAGTATTTTCCTGTAATGCTACTTGTTAAGTATCGATTTACTGGTGGACAATCGCTCCACATAATAAGTTCTAGCGTGCGTTTACCAATTAATTCGTGGCATATACAGTTCGCTGAAAAAGATTTCACTATAGAAAGACTCGTAAGTACGAAATCCTCTTAGTTACCCATGAAATCCTATTTGTTTACGGCTTACTGTTTGCCGCCTTTAGATTCGATATGACTTCGTACGCCATAAATCGTCTCTATCGATACGCAAAAGTCGGTACAATATTATATTTATCATGATCCTTAACAAGTATCAATCTTGCGTAATTTTTGATATTGCGACAGTCGTCATTAAAACATAAGAAGCTATTGGAAGAGCGGATAACTTGGACAATCATGAACAACATCGCCTCGAATTTCGATCGAGATAAGCGTTGTGAAGAGATGAAGCAATCGTATGTAGTTAGTCGGGGGGATGAGGCTATAAAAATAAATTTGCGAATTTATATACGCGTTCTTTATTCGATGAAATGACTTATTAATTGCTATTGTTCGGTTTTATGTCTCAAATGCGAGGTAACCGACAAGTAGGGGAGACCGAGGAGGAGTTGATACATTTCTTGTATTTTATTTTTTTGTTCTACACAACATTTTGTGCCTGTCTTTAGTATCATTCGATATGAGTACAATCTTTCGGTAAGAGGAAAAAATATACGAGGATGGATCAAATATAAACAAGCCTTTTTAAATTGAGCGCCCGTCGGCGGCATGAGGGGTCTGCAACGTTTTGGACAGTTTTGGACAGTGGAGGAGGATCATGTGGAAGGCAGTAATAACGTTGGCGCGCCAACTTGCTTCTTACTTTCAGCAGCAATCACGATGAGCGAGAAAGAGGTACATCCCGCAGTTGCACAACGTGTTATTATTAAGTTTCTCGTCAACGAAAATGTAATTGCTGCTGAAATTCGGCACCGTTTATTCCCACAGTTCGGGGAAAGAACCCTTTCATGGGCTCGGGTGAAGCAGTGATGTAACGAATTTAAGAAAGAACGGGAGCGTGTTGAAAACATTGCCGCCGTCCCCGCATCAGCATCACAGCGCAGAACACCGAGGGTGTTCGAGAACTCATCGAAGGCGATCGGCACTTAACTGTTCTTGAAATCTCCCAGGAATTTCAGATCAGCTATGGAAGTGCGCAATCAATCATTCGCAATGAGTTGGGATTTCGAAAAGCGTTGGCTCGTTGGGTTCCAAAGTTGCTGAATGCAGAAATTGGCAAAAATTGGCCGATATGCACTAGGCTGTCCTGAAACATCTACCCTACAGCTCAGACCTGTCATCATGCGATGTTTGGGCTTCTCAAAGAAGCCCTTGGTGGACAGCGTTTCACAACAAACGAGGAGGTGCAGCAGTTCGTGTGCAATTGGTTTGATACACGTCCGCGAACTTTTTATGATACCGGGATTAAAAAATTACCAGACCGTTGGAGGAAGTGTATAGATAAGATGGGGGAGTATGTAGAAAAATAAGAAAAATGTAAATTAGAATTGATTTTAAAAAATATATGTTTTTTTTTTGCAAAAGGCTCGTTTATATTTGATCCACCCTCGTATACTGAAAGGTTTAAAAGTAAATCTATAGAAGAAATTGATTTTATCTTCTTGGAAGTTGTCAAACGCATCAATTTGCCTCATTAACGAGATCCATTGGCTATACCAGAGAAAATATGGTTCGATTCAATTAAATGTTGACCTTATGGCTTATTATAAACATTTAAAGTTAATTAACCTTTATTTTTATTGCATTATATACCTCAAGCTATATTAAAATGATGATATGATGTATTTATTTCATTACTACTGCTATTGTGTAGTTACAAAATTGATCCAATTTTGACTAGTGTTAATACATTATTTTTCTGTATTAAATAAATGGAAAAATTCTGTATTAAATAAATGGAAAAATGCGTATTAAATATTTCTTGATACTAAGATCTTTATGAAAAATATTAAATATTCCTATCGGGCCAATCTATTCTAAAGCCAGTTAAGTTCTTTCAGGTTGCATACAAAGCATGATGTGTATATATATATCTTTGAAAAGTTTGTTAAAATGTAACCAACTAAATATATTTTCTAACTACGATAAAAACTAATAATATAAAATTCCACATTTATCAATAATACAAATGAATTTACGAGACGGATGCGTTTGACAACTTCCAACTTCCCCCATCTTATCTATACAGATTGTGCGATTTTATTTCCACTAAAAATGCAATTTAACATCGTCATTTCGTAACCGTTGCATATAATAAAATGCAACTTACGTCATATATATCAAAAGTGATTTTGCACTTCCCATTTGCTTGATTCTATAACTTGTTAAAAAATAGCCGAGATATAAACGATGTGTCAACTTATCTTTGTAACCAACTAGCCCCGATTTTTTCTGCTGATACCAAAATCAATATAAAAAAATAGAAAAAAAATGCTAATTTGATGAAAGAACCAACGGTATCAGTGACTTTGATACTGGCGTCAGTTTCATTATTAATTTGCGAGTCAAACAAGCGCGAAGAGATGGAAAAGCTTCACTCTTATCGCGACCACATTGTGACGCAACGATAATAAAAGTGCACACAATGCACGATGCGCGTGCGTTATTTAATAAATAATTAAGCACACGCGATGGTTGGCGTTGTTTGACGTCGGGTTGATGTCGGCCGAGGTTAGTCGGCGTCGGTCGACATTGGTTAGCTCGCAATAAAATGCCTTTGATTGCGCGATTATAATACACGTAACAGGCTGATTACAGGTATGTGCGTGAGCGTGCGATGGCGCGCGATATTTATCGGCCGGCCGGCTGAATTTTCATGCGGGCGGAATTTGCGGGCGCGATTAAAAGGCGTTTAACGAAATGCGACGCGCAGGAACGCGGGCGCTAACGATCGTCAGCGGATATGAAGCATCGGGCGACGGCGCGCATTTTAACGAATCGCGAGGACGAGCGTGGAAACACGCGCGTCATTACGAAGGCCGGGATGACGAGTCGCGAGAGCGTCGGGTTCGAACGAGACGGACGCGTCGCGAATCTCTTTGACGCGGATTTGATTTATGGGCGGCCTCTTATCGAAAAACGTTGTTACTCCTGGAGAATCCGCGAGATCGGAAAGCCGTGTTTCCGCGGCCGGCTGAAAATGGTTATCACCGGTTCCCGATCTCTCTCTCTCTCTCTCTCTTTCGCCTCCACCCTTCCTCTTCTCTCCTTGCAGCACCTTCAACGATTCGGCACGACGCTGACTTTATTCAGGCGAGCGAACTTTTTGCAGTTTTGGCGGCCCGCCAATTTCGAGGTGGAGAAATTAGCGGCAGATTTACGAGGTGTTACGAGGCTAGGATTTACGTATTTGTTAACCCGCCACCGTCGTGTCGCTATTACGGCCCTTCGACGCGATATTTCAGTCGGCGATCGGCAACATTTTCGCGCCCCTCTTCCTCCACCCTCCGAAGGATGGAAGCGTGTAAAATATCGGCTTGAGTTCGGTGCAATTATCGCGGGGCGTAATTATCCCGAGGTACATTATCCATGGGCGCGTGGGACTTGTGCTCCGAGTCCCACATTTAAGCAAATGTCGCCGCTCGTAATTAGTAGAATCGCCACGGTTATTACTCGCGCCGCCGGTAGAACGGGCAGCATGATCGTCGAGGAATTCGGAAGTATGATCGAGCCTGACTAATCCGATGTTCATTATGTCGAAATTCCGCGTGGATATACCTCGCTAATTGGCCCCCCGTGCAATCGCTCGACTCGCGGTCGGACGGCTGGAATTATGCAAATGCGTATTTCTTAAACGCTCGAATTCACTGACTAATTTCTACCCAGCCGGATCTCTATTTGTCGGCATTACCGTCTGTACCGGCCGGCCTGATAAGGCCGAATTTCGCGCGTTATCGATCTAACCGCCCTTTAACGTGCCGGAGCGTTACGGCGGCGAATGCAAGCGCGCGAACGTCGACCGTATTGTTACGATTTCATCTCGCGGCCGATGCCCCGATAGGAATTGAAACATGACTTCTCCCCTCCTGAGAAATAAAAGACAGGTCTGACAGTGATTCTCCCTCTCCTCCCGTGAAAAATGAGAAATGATCATTGAATTTTTATCGCGACGTATTATTTATGCCTTCGTATTCTTCCGATGCGTAACTCGATTTGAAAGATATCGGAATGTTTTATTCAGAGCGTTACCCCGCGGGAAGATGGAGTTTCTGTAATACATCATCGTCTACCACGTCGTAATGCCACAATAGGAGGAATGTTATACAGGGTGTCACGCAACAGGATGCCCGAGACTCAATCGTCTGTCATTCGGGATCACTTCGGATGAAAATGTTGCAGTGAACCAATTCCGATCGCGCTTTAGATCTCTTTTCTCTCCCCTTCTCTTTGCGCGTCCCTTCTTCGGGTAAAACTGTTTGAGTAACGTAAGCGGCGATCTGTTCAAGTGATTGCGAATTTGAAAAGCAACATTTTGCACTGCAGGAGAATACATCGGAGACCTGTAATTCCAACGTTATTTCGATTGTATTCAATATCGTCGCCGTATTGTTACGCTCGGTAAAGTTGCGTATATATTTGAATATAAATTATCTCTCCACCATATTTTCCAACGCAGTCATCGTATCCCCGATTAGAATATATAGAACCGCTGGAACGTCGTCGATCATCAAGATATGTCGAGCAATCATTTCCCTATTGTCAGACATCACCCGATACGGAATCCATGCGTCACGTGCGCGCAGATACACGCAAATTGAACTTACTTCCGCGCGCATATACATTACTATACCCATTCAGGAATTCATTACGGCCGATTCTACGCTCGACGTAAGATTTAGCGGATACGCGACCGTCTTGAATATCAGACATTTCGGGCTCCGGCTCGTTGAAAACGACTTGAATTCGCCGTGAGTGAGGCGCAAATACGGATAGGTAACGGCCGGGGAGATAAAGGTCTTTCATGGATCGACTATCGATAAGGGTCATGGATCTGCACTTTTTCCTCCCCTCTACCTATATCTATCTCTATCTCTTCGTCGTGTACGGAAATTCTTTTCTTGCCGGTTAAGTCGCGTAACTTGATCGCTTCTTATCGCGTTCTCACTTTCGATTTAATAGACGCGTTGAGTGAACTGTAATAAGTAAATCGTGGAAACGTCAACATAGGTTTGTTATGATCATACACGTTTCTGGCTTTACGTTTTATATGAATCTTTAAATGTGGCACATACTAAATTACTCTATATATATAATAATCCTTAACTGAAAGGAAAAAGAGTGCTACATCTAAGTAAATATTTTTAACTGAGGAATATTTGAGTGATTATTTTATTTATTTATCAGGTAAATATTGCTTGAATGTAACACGTTGAACGAAACAGTGTTAAATCCAAGTGACATTTATTTAATTCAAGCAAAATAATTATTTCAGTGTTCCTTAGCAGATATTTATTTGAATATGGTACTTTTTCCTTTCAATATACTATATATATTATGTATATTATATATATATGTCTCAGGGAGATGATAAAAATGGGGATTCGATCAAATCTCCATTTTCATACGATAGAGCAATCTGCATATAAAATATAATGCAATAGATATAAAAAAATATCAGGTGTGATGAACACAATAATGCGTATGCATTAATTTCTCAACGATTATGCACAGATGTTTGTATTTTGCGTTACGAATGAGGGAAGAGAGTGATTCTCACTGAGGGATGATTATTCGAATTCCGCGTAAATTGCGGATTAAGCCGGCGTCCAAATTCTCGTCCGACATTTGGTTGATGTCTACAAGCTATATTTGCGCGGCTGTAGAATCGCGCTTAATGAATTCCTGAATGGAAGGAATGCGTGGCTTGCAAGTACGGCCATAGCTAGGAAGTACGAGATTCGCGCCTGTTGTATACGGGGTGTGCTAACAATCACGAACACTTGTAGTTATAGACTCCTTGACGAATGCGGAGTCGTGCTTTCCTTAGCGGAAACTTAGTCCCTTACTAACCCTACACGAGTAAGTCACGACATAATGATAATTCAACGTTAAATTTCGTGGCAATTAATTCGTCACATTAAAGTTTCGCTAAGTAGTTCCGTTATTTCGAGTTAATTCATCGTTATTTCTCCTTTATTCCAAAATTCTCGATTTCCATGGCGTTAGATCTGTACGGATTATTTGTGAAACAGAATGCGTTCCTGCTGATTCTGATTTCCAACTATTCTGTGTATTCTTTCACTATATTTCAGCCAGATCACATTAGTTTAGCACCGTCGATACACGATGAGATTTCGCTTTATCGATTGCTTCCGACTCTTGCTTACTGGCCTTACAGATTCCGTTTTTTTTATTTCACTTCTTTCAACAACTTTCCCCAGCTACAGAGAGGCAGTCCTTGTATTACGACGTGAGTGTGCAGAAAGTTCCGAGATAAGTACTTAGCATAAAAATCGTCTTCCGGAAACTCGTTTGGTCTGAAGCTTTTTCCCTCAAAAATAATCACGAAAGAGAGAGAGAGAGAGAGATACTCTTCTTTTTTATTGTCATTATCTCGCGTTCTCTAGATCCTCGGTTTCCACAAAAGCCAATAACTTATTTTTAACGGTTGTGCGTTATGACTTTTCCCTCTTTATTATTTCAACTTTTTCCATATTTTTTTATGTTTTCGACAAAAAACTTTTATAAAATTTATTATATTTATTACAATTTATACAAGGCATCAAGGGGAAAAATTAATTTTAATTAAAATTTTATTGAGGTAATAGGTTGGAAATGAAATGTTTAGCAACTGAAAGATCTACTCGTAAACATGCGAATTGGAATTTTTTAAATATAAATGATATTTCCCTATATGAATGATATATCGTCAATTGAAATGTTTCACAAATTATAAAGAAATAGACATATTCATTATCAAATGTTGATCTATTGAAATAAATCGTTTTCAAGATGCTCAATTTTTTTATTTCGTAAATTGCGTTTTCTTGTACAATTATATGTATTGTGAAATAATGAATGCCTCTTTTAATAAGTTCGAAATGCCATTAACTTATAAATGACTCAAACATATATTAATTTTGTTTGCATCTTCATCCATAACACTTATCGGGCTTTCTATTCATTACTCATTGCAAGTATAATTATCATATTACTGGACAATTATAAATTCACAATTTTCTATCATATCTTTGTTTCGATAGTAATTTATAAATTTTGTTATTAGCTGAAAACGCGAAGAATTTCACGGCTTAAACTGTTGCACCGTTTGGCTGCAATCTTCTGCATCAAAAAGAGCGGTAGAAAAACGCGATGAAAGAATTGATTCTTGTTTCGCGCATCTATGTTTCGTGTATCACGAAAGTGATATCGACGATTCGCTTCGTGAGTTACTGCTTTTTCAAGTGTCGACTTGCTTTCGCTTTGAACGAATGCTACACACCAGCTCGATCTATGTCGCATGCTGCGTACCGACTAGCGCGAGAGTGGGGCAAAGGACCGAGTTGTGAAGGGGCAGAGTCCAAAGGCCAAGTGGGGGCCAAAGGGAGCGCGGACGAGGCCGTGCGTGCGGAAGAGCTTAACGTGTGCGTGTCTGTGTTTACGTAGATTTCACAGAGGCTTACTATATAATGCGGACGCACCTGCAGCCGCGCGTTATGCGATTCACAGTAGATGATGGCGACTCTCCGCCAGAAGCACAGAGCCGATCGGGAGTGCGACACTTGATACAATTATCGATATCTCTGTTTCTAGACATTCTAATGACGTGAAACAAAAACCGTGGTAAAACTGAGATTTTCCCGCTTCTGACAGACGTAATGACGTACTTCCACGAAACAAGAGTAAATTAGTATAATCGGATTTTCGTCATGGGAAATATCATCTGTCCACATGATGGAGCGAGAACTGATCTATGACTTAAAAAAACGGGGAAATCTCGATTTACATTTAAAACATTATTTTATTATTTTTAATAGATATAAATTTAATTTTAAAAAATAAATAACAATGAGAGTCTTTTGCTAATTTTGATGTATCTCTAGAAATTGATTTAAGTTTTTTTTCACAAGGTTGTACGATAGAAAATATCCAAAAATTGCAGATGCGTATATATCGAACTCCGCTATTGTTATTCCTGTAATAATTGCTGATGTTTTCTGTCGACAAGTAGACCGATTAAACGCGACATCGCACGTATAACATTCATCTTTTTACTTTCGTTGACGCGCTGCGTCAGGATTTCTTCGCAATGCTTGTCTGCTCCGCATCGACAAAACCATTAAATCCACGGAGAACTGTGGGGAATTTATAAAAGTGAAAAGGCTGTTTCAGCACAGCAGTTAAAGCTGACTTAACGGACCGCCTCCTTGTAAAGTCACCGCGCATAAAACTACCGTATACACGCAAGCCGATCGTGTCGCCCGACCGACGGTGATTCAACGACACCCTGTATAACGGGCACGGGATGACGGTAAATCGTTCGCGACCCCGTAACCTTGTAAGGATGGCGACTCAAAGAAGATTCTCTGACCCTCTTCGATTTCGCTCGCACGACCGTAAAGTCGATATATCCTTGATCGTCTCCGCTTCTAGATATCAGTTGACGTTCATCGTTGCTAGGACTTCTTCCGAAGTACGAGTAAGCTATTTTTCTTTAAACAGAGCCTGGCCTACCGCCTCCCGTACACCCGTTGGCTCAGATAAAATAACGAATTCCTTATTAACTATCGCGAATCTTACAAAATGGTCGACACGACTTTTCCACTCAGGTTTCACCCATTCCACACGACGAGAACGAGAAAACTTTGGAACGGCCTGTATAAAAACTAGATGTGACAGTCGCTCGCTGTATTGCCCAACGAACGGAAGTATCGTCGAACTCGACTTAAAAGCGATATCTTCGGGATCCTCTTTCTTCAATCGTTAAGCCGGTCGTTAAGGACGATAAAAATTCCGTTTGATTGAGGGCGCATTGAAGGTCCTTCCTTCCCCCTTTTCATATGTAATTCCCCTACTGTCGTCTGACGCCATCCGTCATTAAATTCTTCTCTATTCGACGTCGGCACGGCGATATACCTAAGCTAGCACCTGCCGAAACGTTTCGTCGATTAAACCCAATTATCCCGGGGGATGAGATTATCAACGGCGTCATTTAGTAATGACGATGTAGCTGCCGCTTGAGCGAGCGATCACGAGCATCGCGCTGACAGGTGTGAGAATATTTTCTTCTTCTCGTGGACGCGAAGAAGAATTTTTCGCTTCGAAGTATCGACCCGTTGGATCGACGAGGGCAACGAGGGGGCGAGGAACGTAATTGTTAATGTAAATTGAATTGTAAATTGAAAGAACAATGCATAAAACGCGTGTCAAAGGCAGGAGGTAATTTCACCTGGTGATCTCTCCGTCGCACTGGTGAGAGAGACGCGTTCTCACCGGTGAGATACCGCGGCTGTGAACGGTTAAACAAGCGCGATCTAAAATTCCGGATTCTCCGGTTGACGTGAAAACTGCGAACGCACAATGCTGACGATAATTAATAGCAAATGCGGCCGCGTCGGAATGCAACGCACAGAGGTATCGGGTCGCATTACGTCATGCGCGGCAGCCACCGCCATTGCGCATTTCGCGGTTGATGAACATTCTACATAACATCATAATAAATGCGCGTTAAACTTTAACGCGGCGACGCCAATTACCTTAATACTGCCGCGCCAGCGGTATGCCGGGCTCTGTCGAGATATCGCCAGTGTTTGCCAGTATCTAGATAGAATTATCTCAATCATCATCCAGATGAATAAATATATCATCTTTATATTTATCTTCAGATGGAAGAAATACAAAATATATTAATCCTCATCTTAGATAACAAAACATGTTATCTCATCTAAAAATCATCTCTAATGATGTTATGGTCCATATTTTGAACTTATCGATAAAATGGATGAAATGATATGCATATATGCGTTAAGCCGGTATCAGGGATTTACTAGGGATTGGAAATTAGATTTCAACGAATCGACAAATTTTGATTCTGTCTCTTTCGGCCTGTTCTTTTTAGCTGCACTGCTGAACTCGTGCAATAAGTTGGAACGAGATAAAATATACTTGTCTAACTTATAGCACCAGTTCAACAGTGCAACTAAAAAGAACGAGCCATTTGTTTCAATTGATCAATCCACTTTAAGTCCGTATCGAACTGTCGATTGTGAAGGCTGACCCGACTGCCGATTACGACCGCCAACTCTTAATGGGCCAATTACAAGACTAGTTACATGACACTTTACTATAATAGGCTCTTCAAGACTCGACACTCGTAACCGCTAGTCAGATCGGCTTTCACAGTCAACAGTCAGATATGGACTTTATAGAAGAAGATTAAATAACGGCTGCATTCAGAAAACACAGCGATTAGTCGGCGGTCAATGATTATTGGTCTTTTTCGTTAGATCCCGAAATTTAGAGCGATCACGTTGACGAATTACAACCGTCGTGCAATTTTATGATCAACATCATTTCCATGATAAACGTTGACAAAATCCCTCATGAAAACAATATCGTCTAAAAAAATCATCTACACAAGTTGCGCTACTTATTTTTTATCTGGGCGAATTAAAAGCAAAATCATCTAGATGAGTCTGAAATCATCTAAAGCAAACAGTGCGCGGCGCGCACACCCTGTTCGCCCGAGTAAACGCGAGTTCGACTTACTTTTGTCCGGCCGGCCGGTGAATAATTTCATTCAAATTTCGAGTGGCGACGCGCGGGTCGGCGTCGAAGGGGGAGAGGAAGAACGGAGAGAGGCAGGACACGAAATACGCCACGCGGTCGGTAATCTCGTCTAATTAGACGCGCGGCGGGGCTGCCTCCTGTAAGTTCGGCTCGCGTAAAACTTGGTCCTCATCGGCGAGAGGCTGATTCGATTGCTCGTTTGTCGTCGTCGCGTGCTGCCGGAGAGGGGAAACTTTATTTTCGCGAGCTCGCCCCACCGTGATATCCGATGCAGCATCCGCTGGATGCAAGCCGATTGCTGACGACGGACAAACGACGAATCCTCGCGGTGCGAGCGAGCATCGACTGTGAGAGCCAGCCACTTGGAAGTTTAACCGATACGTCGTTTGACTTCAACGACATTACGTTTATTCGCCGGCGACGTGATCCTCGTGCCCTCATTATCCTTTGCGCATCCTCTTTATGTATTCGCGCGGAACGCTCGCGCAATTGAGAAGCTTATTCCCAGGTAACCCCGGCGCTAACGGCTCGAAAAAGATATGCAAATTATACGTCACCGTGGAAACTCGAGAAACGTTGTGCCGCACGTACAATCGTTACTTCCTGAATATAACAAATCCAGCGTGTCCCGGAAGTGGGCTTTTCGAACGTTACGAGGAAAATGCTGCTGCAGCGTCGCGTTCAACGCCGGCGAATAAAGATGCATGAAGACAATATATTTTGATAGACGCATATTGCGACAGCGCCTTTCTTCTCCGCGCGAAATCGCACCGAAATATCTTAGAGTGCGTTGATGTATTTCCTTTATCCGCTGTAAATAATATGATAAAACTGCGGAGGAGGAATATTACACGGCCTTCTTTACGATACGTCGGTTCAAGCGCGTGATGAAGGAAAAGTTGAAGAAAAAAGGAAGGAAGGAAAGAAGTTTGCTAGAGCAACTTTGGGCATTAACTCGAGCGACGTGGTTTATTTCGAACTAAAACGGGACCTCACCGGAGGATAATAACAACCTCCTCCCCGGCGACACTATGATTCCTATTTATTTTAACAAGCGCATGACGCCGAGTCTCATCGGAATCGCGCGCGCGCGCTCGAACGTGACGGCGTATTTTTTGAAGCACATACCGTGGCGTCGCGACGCGAACTGAACCGGTAATACGCGACCGGGCGCTATTTTTATTCCCGGCCGACGCGTTTTTACGACGACATTACAGTAGGGTAGGCCAGGACGACGAGGCATTCGATCCGGTGGCGCGACAGGAATCATAACGATCGTCCTGTCGTCGAGTCGGCCTCGCGGTGACGCCCGGTGAATCCGCCAGCAACAGACGCTTCCATTTCATTAGCGCTTTGTTAATTGTTAATGGATTTTAATACGCCGCCGAGCGGGAGGCGAGCGCGTACACGTGCACCCAGCGGATCCGCGACGCGGATAAAGCGACGCTCGTTAATCGCGCCGGCATCGCACGGCCCAACGGGCGCGAAAGTTTCGTCGTGCCCGCCGCGGTTGCGGATTTACAATGCAAATGTAAAAAATTGCGAACGGCGCGTCGCGACGAAACACCGCAGCCGTTTGTTCGCGCTTATCGCGCATAGAATGGACGCGACGTCAAACGACCGCTGTTTCTTCCCTGTTCCCGTGCGGTCGCGCGTGTGTCGGTTTATTTGGAAATTAAATCCGCGAAAATGAACGTTAATTAGTTTGTTATTATTATTACACGCATCGTTACAGAGTACGTACATCGAAGCGGTTAAGCGGTATTCATAATGGCCATTTATTAACAGCGTCAACATTTTAATTTGTTTTGCATATTACTTTAAATATTATCCCGAATGGACGCCCTTCGATGTGTGATTGCACATGTCGCATTATGCGTGTGTGTGTAAATTATGTGCTCTTCTTAAAACTACTTAAATAATAATTGTAATTAATGATTTACAAATCGCGTCCAAAATCCGGACGCAGCATTCGAGTTTTAAAAACGCTGCGGCAAATTTCACAGCGATTCCTCCATTTTCACGGATCTGTTTCAAATAAATTATGTAAAAGTCCATCCCCCGAACAATCGATGGGAGCTTATGTTAATGCGAGGCGCTCATTCTCGAAAAAGTGAGCGCGAAATGCGCTTTTGGTAAAGGCCCCCGGCTCTTTTTCAACTTTAATTGCGAATCGGATTGAACGGTAAATCCGATCGCGGTTCTAACGACAAGCACGCGCATTGAAATGACAGGTGAGATTTGCACACGCTGCTCTCAGCCGGTAGTAACGTCCGGGCTGACAGTAGTTACAACCAGTTTTGACACGCCGAACAAATATTTCTCTATACGTATTGTTTAAATAACGTTTGTACCGTCTAAAACGCATTGCTTGTACGTTATGTCACGCGAGCATATTTCTCCTCTCTCTTTCTCCCTCTCATTCTCTTGTACAATATTTCACAAGATAATATTGATGAAGGGAAAAACAAACACACGTGCAGGTTGTGCTTGCGAAAATTTATTTCAACGTTTGAGCACATTTAATAAAGGCGACATTACGCAAAATTATTTCTTGCGCGATTAGAATTAATTAAAATCCCTTCGTTACGAGATTCATCTTCGACGGTACTCGAGATGTTACGATTCTGTCGCAAGGAATGGATTAATCGCGCAAAAGCGCGATCCGGAAAGCTCACATCGAGACGCAGACCGTCGCGTTGATTTGGTTGTCGACGACGAGCTCAAATTCGGGATACAATTGCGACGCGTACCGCACGAAATCGCCCGACCTCGTCGCGGTTGCATCTACTCGAACCGCCGCGAAGGAACGATAGCTCGTCGAGCGAAGGCGCGCTCGAATAAACCGTGGCGATCTCTCGCCTTGCCTGGCCGACGGGACGTATTGGATTTCAATTACCTCGTGCGCGATTGGCGCAGTCGGGTATGTATGAGAGAACGGTTCTGAATAATGTGCGCTAGCGCGACGGAAAGAGAGGCCAAAGACGGACGCGTGAGTGGCGAGGGGTAGAGACGTTCTTTCGCTTCGCGCACGATATCAATATTACCATAACTTTACATTCGTAATTGGCTGGCAACGAGCCAGCATGACGCAACCCCCACGTTCTCTGCCCTTCCCTTTCCCTCTTTCTGTTCCTTTCTCCTTCCAGTCCTTCCTTGGACTTTATTTTTACCCCGGTTTGCTCCATCTCTGCTCACACTTCCATCGTTCTCCCTCCCTTCGTCTCTCTCTCTCTCTCTTTCTTTCTCTCTCTATCCTATCTCACTATTCCCTGTCACGACACTTTTTTCCTTCCTTCCTCCTAGCCACCCCATCACAGCTCCGCGACCCACTGCACACTGTTCGCTCGTTTTTGGTCTTTGTTCGTGACCCCGGCCATTGTTCCCCGAACAATTGTCGCGTCCGGCTTAGGTGTCCAATGACGATCGGCGACCGCTAAGATACGTGAGACGGATGCTTAAGTGGCACCAGACACGTTCGTTGGTCTCACCCAAGCATGGGTCGTGGATCGTGGAGGGTAGAAAGGAGCAGCGTCTCGTGGACAGGGATGATCCTTAAAAGGCCCTCACGTCTCCGGGAAGAATAACGATCTTTTTCTTGCGCCACCGATGGCGGGAAGTACTCGGATGAAGTGCCTACTTGACTACACGACACGTACTTCGTAAACACCTCTGCATACCTGGCTACGTCAATATGGAGGATAATTGCGTATATTATATACACTGCACTTGATCACTTCAACTATTTGATATTTAAATACCGACGTACCACATATATATATATATATTTTTTTTACATCAATATAATATGTATATAGGAGCACTACTAAATAAGAGATTCAAGAAGTAATCACTAGAATTTGCCACCTAATAGTGGAGATATCAAGAGGGGCCATAATATAAGAGTTATAATACCACCTTCTCTTTTTCATTGATATTTGATATTTTATTGATATTGATGTAAAAAATATGTGACAGGATAAGATAAACGGGCGCTAGTATTATAATTATCGGATTTATGTCACTTAGTAAACTTCATGCTTGTATCAGCTTAATTTTAATGCACCAAGGGGGGAGGGGGGAGAGAGAGAGAAATCTACGGTAAACACGTAGACGCTTGGTAAATCTGGCGTTGCAAAAGTGCGCAAAACAATTGGTCGTCAAAGGGAACGCATCAACATCGCATAAGTATTGCGAACGCGTAAATATTTGCGCCAGCCATAACCGCGTGCAATTTACTAGGTCGCGAAGGAACGCCGACCGTTTAATGTGGGAATGCAAAAGACTGCGCGAAATTATCAGAAACGGCGTAATTAGCCGCTGTTTACACGTTCCTGTTTTGGGAAGGGGGTGACACGAACCTACCGTGGGCTGACTTGGACGGATCGCTGCGCTATACACCCGGGTACAGGCAAACACGGAACTCAAATATACATTCCACAAACGCCGACTTCCATCCGACGGTGGATGTTAATTTACCGATACCGAACTCTCGCTCGATATTGTAGGCAATAGACGGCTGCACGGGGGGAAAAAAGGGTCGATATTAGTGTCTCGTTAATGGAAAGCAAATACAAAAGTCACACCTGTCGTTGATACGCGATCTGTTACGGATCACGTTATTCGAGTTTTCGCGTACGCGCCTTGCGTATTGAAAGAAGGACTTCTGCACGAATGAAAATACGCTCTTATAAAGGTATAACTAAGCGATAGGCATCGTTAGATCGTTGAGACCCAATACCGTGTAAGCGAGCGTGTAATAAGCCATACCAGTCACGAGCAACATTGATCGATACTTTCACCGATGAGGAGCCGAATGCAATAAGGCGAGTATGATTTGCAGTATAAAGTGATCACTTAGGTGCGCACTAATCTCGTGAAATCTACGAGCGGGGAAGCGGCGGGTCGTTTTGCTCGCTTCGCGCGCAACCGAGGTACACTCGATAAAGTCGTTTCAGACCTAATCCATCTTAGTCGGTTTACAATTTTCTCGCGTGCCTACGCCCTCATACGCCCGCTTCGGGAAAGTAAACCGCGTGAAAGCCGGTGAGCGAGATTATACGGTCGGCCCCGGCAATCTACCCCTTTCCATATCCCCCAATCTCGCCGTTTTCCACGCGACTCCGGCCGTTACAATAGGGAGAGGACCGGCAGCGCGTGTTCAATGACACCAGACGGAACGATTTGTCAGTGCCGCACGCAACGTTTGTCGCCGTCGTTTACACGATCGCGCCTATACGTACGTTCGCGCGCGCGTCTCGGCGAGCAATCGCGACGACCTTCGAGGTCCCGCGTTTGCAACTGAAAATAATGGGACTTTGCAACAACGACAGCCACCATCAAAGAATAACTCATGCGCGAAAGGCATGGTAACAGCTCGTGCGGCGTGTGATAGATATCATTTCGCACGCCAACGCGAAGACCTGGGAATTAATAACCGACTTTAATATCAAAGGGCTCGATAAAATCGGATGGAGAAAGAAAGTTGAGGAGACAAATGTTACGAGCGGGCCGACACTTCTGTGAGTACCGTATTTTATTTATCGTATGAATAATTTGTGAAATAAAACCCTTGTATTATAATGAGTCTCTTTTAATGGTTGCAGGAATGCCTGCGCTGAAAAAAAGTGTTACGTTCGAGTAAACATTTGCTTCGAGTAATTATTTTACTTGGATCAAACGATTACGTGAATTTATGATTGATATATAATTATGATAATTTATGATTAATAGCGTTGAGTTATTACTTGAATGTAGCGCACTGAAAGGGAAAAGCATTGCTCATTCAAATATTTACATAATCTAAGTAAAAAAAGATAATTACTCGAATACTCCTTAGTAAACATTTACTTGAACTTATTCTCTCAGTAACATTTATTCTCTCAGTATGTATAATAACTTCTTATTTGTATATTATATGTTTTATTGTGCTTCAAATATCAATAATATTTGTTTTGTTTGTTGCCTGGTATTAAATGTAGTTTAATTAAATAAACTTGCTACATACAATTGCATAATATGGGCGGTATTTGATTATCTCGAAGAATTTCCGATAGTAAAATAATCGTATGTAAGGAAAGATGAGAGCTTTCGTTTCTCCTGGTTTAAGGCTCACCACTTATCCCCATCTTCCGGAGCCACTCATCTCCTTCGCAATCTATTGTTTCGTCCTGTCTGCCTCTCTGCGCTACTCTTTGTCACTGTCCAGGACATAAGGAAAGCATAACGAGAAAAATGCAAGAATACAAACGGTCTTCTCAACGTCGAGTGCGCGGGCGACGTCTGGTCTGACATCGGCGGACGTAAAGACAGCAACTGTCCGCGCGTTAGAGAGGACGCATTAGAAATTGACGCGAGCGAAAATAGGAAGACATGATCCATGACAGAACGCATCAGAGAAGGACGGGCCGAAGAAACATGGTTCGCTAATATTGTCTCAGTGTCTCAACGATATACGCACACACGTCGATCCTAAATTGAATATGTTTTCGCAGAATAGAAGATGGAAGTAGGACGGAATAGGCTCGTATTTCATAACGCCAACGTCGATATAATGTACTCGGTGTAATCGTATATCTCCCTGTAATTATTACGCCCGACTGTGTAAAATTTAAATTGTTGTTATTGCCCCCGGCATATATTGGTTAATTGTAATCAATGAACATGGAAGTCTGATACATCATATCCCAACGTCAGTAATTGTTCACTCGTGAAGCGAAAATCCAAGGAAAATTTTAACATTCGCACAGATGCGCAACGCTCAAATTATGTTGGAGAATCTTATATTTACGCAGAACTTGATCACCTTGACTCGAGGAAAGCTCGGATTTTCCAAGTCCGTAGCGATTAAAATGTTTTCGCTAGATTTGCTCATCGCCGCAAATTTGTTTACGAATAACATAAACCATCAAGCCCGAGGCGGACGGTCGGTTCGTTTGCTTCACGAAATTCAAATATCTTCCGCCGTTGCACTTGGCAAACGCTCTACGTAGTCTGTTCATAGCCTGGGGCTCGTTCGCCAATCACGGTACATCCTGCTACCTCTTTTTCTCCTTCTTCCGTTCGCTCGCACGTGCACCCGCTAGTTCACTATTCTTCTCGTGTAAGTACATCATCGTATCTCCGACCGTGAAGCTACAGTTTCCGTTTTTTCCACCGAGTCTCATTACTCCTTGCAGTCTTGCAGAAAAAAGAACAATCCCCCGAACGTCGTGTTTAAGAAAAATTAGAGAATCGTTAGAGGAGACGTAGGAGCAATGATTTTCGCAGGGACAGGAACTAAATTTACCTTTTGTAATGAGTGTGGAATTTCAGTGATGAATTTTTTCGAAAAGCGTCTGACAATTTTGTAATTACTACGAGAGAAAGTTCCGCACGCTTGTTTTAGCTCACCGGTAAGAACAGTGCGCGATCCGCCAAAAGTATCCATTAAAAATACAGCTGGATTGCTACTGCGTTTAGCACAATATTGCTCGATTTATCGGAAAATGATATCGATAAATTAACGATAACGGGGAATTTAGAATGCTGCTCGTAACATTTATTATGAATTATTCTTTTGATTTTGAAAGGTTTGTATATCGATGTAGTTTTTACTCTCGTATCAACTTTGCATCAATTTGTATCGTAAATGCGCGTTTAATAGGTTTGTAGTGCTGGCTTTAACAAAAATTGAAGTCCATTGAGCGTGATAACTGGAAATAGCCGATCGTTAAACTCTGCATTCTAAAAATCGGTGGTAACGCGTAGCGATATAATATTCAGCGTTGTAGAAGAAATTGATTTCATTAACCCTCGCAACAGAGTTTTCTTTCGTTCCGTTGCGCGTTGAAAGGTTAGAGAAATTGGTCGTGCAAATGGCACTAAACCATTAGCATTGGAAATTATAATTATAAATGAATTCACAAAGTGCAACGGATTATACACAATGAATAACATCAATGAAGCCATCGAAGGCAAGATAAATCAAGGGATTAATAGTGGTGCGGAATGTGTTAAATGTGCCAACTAATCGTGATTGTTTCACCATTACCGCGGCAGTGTAACGTTATTGTGCGCGAATGGCTTAAAATTGACATTTTCACCGTTTAAATTACCAACCAGTTTACCGGTTACAACATAATTCGACTGGTGTAACAACTAATTGATGGAAAAATATCACCTTCGGTGTCTGTTACCCGTGAACATTTCTGAATTACCTGTCCATTCGAATTTCATACACTAGCAAATTGAAATGGCAAGCTGAGATTAAAGGCAGAAAAGGAACGGGCGTTTATGCGGGCAGCGGTCTGAGAAAAAGTTTCCAGACTTTAAAGGTATCCTTTACGTAGCGGTAGTACCCCGATAATATGATCGAAACGCGTAAAATCATCCATGCTCGATTCATACGAGAAAAAGAAAGAAGCAATCGGTATTACGAGAGATGGAAAATTTTTGCGAACCTCGGATCTTTGTTATCAGGTCGGCGTGTATAAACGTACACGTTGTTGTGTGAAAGGAAAATAACGATAATTACTCAAACATCTGGCTCTCTATGAATATGCTAATGTACTAAATATGTATTATGTTGCACGTAGCGGTGTACGCATTGTGCTGGACACGCTAATGTATTCGGGACGAGATTATCACCCTTTCGGCATTTTCATTTGAAAATCTTCCAGCTCTCGAGTTCGAGCGGACTTCGACCCTGCCGAGGCGCATATGCAAGGAGCGCTCCGGAGTGCCGCTACTCGTCAGCGCATGGCCGGCGCGTTATTGGTGCATGTGGGCATACGTCGTCTCGAGGGAGGTGTGCGGCCCGCTCGGATAAGCATATAAGCGTGGCCGTTAAGGTAATTAATAGCCGGGTTCGCCGAAGTTATTGCTCGGCTTTATGCGCCGCCGACCGAGCGAGCAGCCACCGTGCGCCACGCGCGTGTATTTATTAACCAAGTTATGGATTGTTAAAATAAATACCCTCCCGCCCGTCTCGCCCCGCGACACCCTCGCGTCGGGGAGAGCGATCCGTCCCTCGTTCTAAGCATCGGCTATTTACTTTCTTACGGGGTATCGTTACAGGATAACGCGAGCGCAACTCGAGCTCTCTATTCTCGCGGAGCCACGGACGTTTCGTTAATTAACGCGTCGCGCACAGTGGACGGCCGCTGCTTATCGATGTGACGCGTTAATCAATTTTCGATTTACAGAAACGCGCACGGGTGACACCCTCGTAAATAATTGTCCACTTTTTCCCCGTTACGCGCGGGGATTACCGGCAGGACGCGTGTAGTGGACCGTGCCGGATTAGGGCGAATGTAATCGGCAGGTTTAAACATGGGAGCCTCCGCACGTGTACTGTTGCAAAACGGTGTGTACGAAAAGTAACACGAACTCAACCGAAATACGCGCGAAGTTGAGAAAGAACTCATCAAGATATTACACAAAGCGTTTCTGCATAATCCCTGAATATACGCGGTAAGAAAAAAATAATAGATCAACGTTGAAAATCGTTCGAATAACGGAGGAGGCTGACGAGCGAAAAATTGTCAGCGGGAAAGGGAAATAATGAATTTCCAATCGAGACAAGTTGCACGAATAAGCCAGTAATTGTCAAATACGTGCGGATATATGCGAGACTCTGCACGTGTCTACCGCGGGAGTCGCTTTAATTTGAAAATATTATCCTCGTGTATAGCGGTGTTTTCTCGAGACATGAATAATAAACGAACGCCTCGTCGGGAAAAGTCAGTCGAGCGTGAGAGAAAGAATGGGCCGATTAGAGGGTTGAGAAAATGTCTGTAGGCGCGACGCGCGCTTTGTTCGCCGATCAGCGGCAAAGAAGCCCGGATTGTCGGACAATGTACCTCGTTCCCGAGGAACTCCCACGACGTCTTCTCTCTCTTCGCTACAGCGGCGCCGATCATTCCCGAGCCTTCCGGGAGCAGCGAGGGTACGCCGCTCATTTTCTACCGACGGATCGTTACGTCCTTCTCCTTGTTTTCTCCTTATTGCCGGGCGCTAACTTTCAATGGCAGTTTCCTCGAGTTGAAACGATCGTGCAGCGTCTGTTGCTGAGACCGTAGAAGGCACGACGGGTCGGACTTCGTGGGTGGAGTTTGCGCGAGCGAGCGATGAAAGGACACGGGGAAGTACGAGGGGAACGGGATAAGAAGATTATCCGTCAGGAGCAGTGTGATAAACAGGGGACGAGGGGCCGGGCGAAGTAGCGAGCTCATTGGAATTGTGCACAGGATGCGGAGAGCGAAAAACGTCCTTAAACCGCGGGGCCGAAACTACCGCGTCCTCGTTACGCGAGAGATATCGGAAGGTTACTTATCGTGCGCATTCCTGCGCTTAAAGTGGCTTTTAACGTCCCGGCCGAAGTTCCTCCGCCTTGTGACGCAGCGAAATGCGAAGCAACTATTTTCGATCGTCCGTTCGTTAGCCTCCCTTCCTACCTTGTTTCCTTGCTAACGCAACTCAATTATTAGATGACGTATCGATAACAATAGATGACGTGACATTAAATGATGCGACTTGCTTCCCGAATCCGAATTTCGATCTTACGTTAAACCTCCAATTCTATAACACAGCAGGAGCCGAGATAGCAAAGTAGATTTATATATGTATATAATTTCAATTTGAATAATGTAATTTATTCCTACTTTGATCCTGATAACGTCTGGATTTCCATTTTCGCTGTTTAGCGTTGAAATTAAATTTGTATAATTAAAGGTTCAAGAGTTATTCAAGAGAAGTTAAGAAATGTCAAAGTAAGTTCTTACAAATCTATAAGCTATTTAATGCGTCCTGAATTATTCTTAAGGGCGTCCAAGTAGCGTCGAAATTTCGGTCAACGTTAAACGAGAAAGTAGAAAGATTGGCGTTTGACTTGTCCCCTCATTAGTGTACTCTTATTCGCTTGTTAAAACTCGCGAGATTAACCGTACCGCTTGATTACGCAAGACCACATGTCACGATTGCGTAATTGCGCGCGAGCCTCGCGCTTGCCGTCCGTGCTGGTGTGCGCGGGGCTACTTTCGAAAGTGAAGTTTCACGTTCGATTTATATCCCCCTTGGAGACGTTCCGTGCTTGCCAGCTTTATGTTTTCCATAGAGCGGGAAGAAAAGCACGCGCCACCGTCAGAAGCGTCCGTACGAAGCGTCCGTCCTCCGTCGTTCCCGCGGCAAGTAGTTACAGACGACAGATACGGCGCCGGCGATCCTCCAGATCCATCTACCGAAAAAGCATCTCCTCGAGACAACTTCGAACATCATCACGGGTCCTCCGTCCGTGAGACCGCGCTGCCAGCCAGCCAGCTACCGATCCCCTTTTTCCGCCGCCGCGTCTAGTCGTTACAGCGAGCGTTCGCTTCCGTATAATATCGGAAACCCAGAGCGCTTCTTGCTTCCCTCAGTTTTCGCTCTTCCTCTCTCAATTTCCCTCATCCTCTCTCCCTATCTATCTATCTATTTATCTATCTCTCTCTCTCTCTCTTTCTCTCTCTATTTCTGTCTCACACACACCGCACAATTTTTCCCTCTTCTAAATCCACCGCGCGCGCTTTTCTCGTCGCCTCGAACGCGCGACGCAATTTATCAGCGTGACCCGCATCCGCGGGCACGGCTGAGCGCGGATTTATCGCAATTATACTTCAGACAAAGAGAAGAGAGGAGAGGGAACGTGCTCACTCGCTACTCGGCGTCATTTATTCTTCGCAACTTGCTCGTAATCCCGCGCGACGGGAGGCGCGCGCGATACTTTCCATCCTAAGCTAACGGCCGGCTGCGAGCGGCCGTCGAATACACTTTTTCCCAACGTCGTCCGCTTTGAAATCGGACGCCGAGCACGGCCGGCCCGAGTCTCGAGCTGTGTGTGAATTTTGCGCCTTACGCTTCGGCGTCCTTTCAATCACCCGATATCGGTCTTGCCCCTCGTAGTCGTCTCTTTCCGAATACGGCGGCGATCTTTCACCGAGCTTACACGTACCTCGTTCGTTTACGCTCCGACGTTGCCCGGCACGCGATCCACGTGCCGTGTACCTGTTTGTAGCCGGCAACTTGAGTCGCGTTACAGCTGAAATCTCATTATCGCGTCCCCTGTGGAACTCGACGACCGGAATCGGAGCTCGTCGGGTACGAACGTATCGACCCTTCCGAAGAAAATCTTTGACAACATCGTTTCATTACTGTCAACAGGTAAATTCATCCTGAAACTCGATTAATACGCGATGCAATAACATATACGCTCGTATTGCGATCATTTCAAAGAATCGTCGGTAATTATAGCCGAATAAGGGATCCATCCTTAGTGACCTCGAAGTTAGCATATTTTATTTAGGAAAGTTTTAGCCGTCTCTCATTGTTTGTTACAAAGTTATTAACAAAAGAAACAAATTTGAAGTTGTAACTTAATCGTTAAAATATTTGCCATGGTGGCCGCAGCATCAGGAAGTACCCGATAAAACGGCAAACTTTACGCGAATTCGAAATTACGAGGAAAGAATAATGACTTTCTCTTCGACGAAGGAACAAGAAAGTAAGGTCGAGTAATTCTTAGTCGGAAGGAAAGGAGGGGTTTGGGTTAGACGAGTTTCATCAGTAGGGAAGAACGAAGCCCTTTCCCTATGGTCACATCATGCACATCATCATGTATTATAGAGGCCCTTCCCGAGCAACCTTCAGGAAGTTTTAGCCGCTCATTCTTTGTTAAAAAGTTATTAACAAAAGAAGTTTTATACTATACTATACTGAAAAATATGCTCTATTATTACTTTATTACTATTATATTATTACTTCTCATTATATTTGAGTAAATATGTGAATGTTGGATTGCGATCAAAGGAATATAAAGGAATATAAAGGAATAATAGTTGATGCTCATACGAAAGGTTTAATTAATATTTAAACGACCTAATGGATACACGGAACATTTGTGTAGAGGTCTTTGCTAATTTCTTGAGAGGCTAAACCCTTCCTCTAATAACATGAGTATTTTAGCAAATTATATTCTTCAGTATCATGAATAAATATTATATTTTTCAAGCTTCTTTTGTCAATAAACTAACAATGAACGACGGCTAGAACCTTCTGAAAGCTATTGAGATGATCTCTATAACATATGTCAAGGTGAAGGTCATTTGTGGTGGGTCCCCTATTCGGCATATTTGGAAGCTTTTTGAAATTTTTAATATTTTTACTTTACGTTAAATCTTCTTATCGTTTTAGAATTGTGGCCCACTTACGTGGCAGGTAAATTAAATTCCAAGTTAACCGAATGAATTTTCGCGCAATATTTTCATCTTCTTTTGATGCGCATATGTACGCATCCGATACGTGCGACTGTAAACAGTTATGCGAAAACGGTCAACATTAACTTCAGGGTTCACGATTGCTTAACGAAGTTCTTACAGGAAATCTTTTCCGAGTTTTTTAAATTCGCATTTACGGTAAGGGCGCATCCGAACCGGTCGAGCTTCTCCCGTTACCGCAAACGTTAAGCTCGCTTCATCGCGCTTGCCCCAGCGGGAAACCCCATCTGCTTAGGGCCAAGCCGGGAGCTTCCGCTTTATTACCGACCGATCCTTCTCGGACCGTCCCTTGGTGATTTAACGGGCCGTCGTTTTTTCGAGATCTCTCGCTCCTTCCCTGTGTACCTCCGTCGAATTGAATGCACGAGCGTAAAAAGTTCCGTTAGCGCGCCGGTTGTGCGAGATAGAACGCGGACGCACGTTAAAGCGAAGTGAACTTTTCTCCCGATGAAAATAAAAGGAACTTCTAATTTTATTCACAAGCTCTACCCTCCGCCGGGCGAACTTTTATTCGCTTTCTCTGACGAAACCAACTCTTCTTATTTCCGCCTATTTATTTGTTTCCGCGTTATTTGCAACGATACTAACCGGCGGAGAGGCTCAGTCTAGCGCGGAGGATCCACGTGGAATAAGCAAATGCGTAGCGGATTAGTGATACGGTAAGAAGGAGGGGGTGGGATGTGACGAATTTATTGGCTCTCGCCTCGGCTGTAACCAACTTTTCACGCTGTCTTCATAGAAGCGATCGACGAGCGTACAGCAGGCTACAAAAATCGTAATACCTTCCCGTGGAGAAATCCTTTTCGACGTTCCGATGTCAACGCGTCTTTGCTGAGCCATTTCGAAGGAGAGTGCTGACTCCGAGTTTTACATTTCTTATACATTTGCACGAGTGTTTGACGAAACGTGAATATTTGAAAAATCTTCTTACTTTCGCGACGTAAATCTCGCCATCCGTACTTCCGGTATCCGTCACCGTCCATGAGAGGATTCACCGCTGGCGTGGAAAATGCAAGATATATCTGCGTCGCTCGTTAATTAGACCGATACAAAGAGACCCGTAAAAAAAGATAATCGCCGTTGGGCGACCGAATTTCGCGCATCCCCCGGGCGAGCCCTTAAACTTCGCGTTAATAAATTCATTAGGACATTCGTAAATCGTGCGAAACGTAGCGGGGCGTTTATGAACGTCTTGAAGTCGCGCCGCGAATTTATGTCCCTCGGAAAGTTTGGTCGTTCCGCCCGGGGTTATATGGAGTTACATTAAGCGTCATATTCCGCGGGCTGCGACTGTTCGGGGCTCGCGATATTACGTAAAAGCTTACGAAATCGCATTTTCGATCGCGGGTGTTCGCAGGTTGCTTGCCGGCGACAAAATCGGATTTTCGGATTTGTCGGATGTGCGCGCTCAAAAGAATTTCAAGCCCGAGTCCGTGATCGCGCACCGGAAGCCGGACGACAGTGAACGCGTGCGTGACTTCAATATTTACTCTATTCTCGCGTGCGCACGTATGCGGGCGACAATATTGCGGGGCAGCAATGGGCCGGCGAAGGGCCGAAAAGCGAGTTTTTCACGTGTTTTAACGCACTTTAACGCTGCGTTAGATCGTCCGCCGTTAGGAGCAGAAACGTTTTTGGTGTTGACTGCGGACTGTTGGCGAGACGAGAGCTGTATTCGACACGGCTTGGAGGGAGCGGCGCTACATACAACATTTTTTTTGCAGACGAAAATGCTTTTACTAGGATGGGACTGACGCGAATCCGATACTTGCGGATCAAAATTAATAGCATCGCGGGCGATCGATCATTTACGAGTATTTCCGCTCGGTTCTTTTCTATTTCCCCCATTGTTCGCTCGATTGTATTTATATCAACGGATGTGCTGCCCGGTGTTCGCGTACACGCCTCTCGATTCGTGTATTAAAATAATTAATTACGCCCGCGCGATCGTAATTTCGCGCGAGCCGGAATTTTCCTCGAAAAGACGGCACGGAATATAAACGACGGACAACGAACTCGCGGTATCAAATGATAATAGCGTCTCGTGAATCTCAGGCTGGCTCGTCGTATAGATTTTTTCCTATATTCATGTATGAAAAGAGATATGAATGTCCTCGATATCTGGACGAAAGTAACGAAAGTAAATCGAAGGGAAAGTCATTTATAACATTCACCACTCCGAAGAGAGGTTTTATTGTTTAAACATGGTTTTTAAATTTATATCTCCCTTTTCCGTCATTCGTGACCCGTGAAACAATAATCAGCTGTACAGTACGCAATCACCCGCCGTAAAACAAGCGCCATTCGTTACCTTCGATATGTTTTGAACTCCGGCCTGTCTGTTACTTGAGTCACGCTATATAAAGTAATAATTTTATAAAAAGAGAAAGTAGGAAGGAAAGTCTATAACCCATCGGAAAGGGATGAACAATCGATGAGCCGGCTCTCGCGGATCGCCGTAAGTTTCGCGCTTCGGTGACGCAATTCTACGGTCTTATTCGCCGGAGTGACACTCCGCGGGGTGCGCACGCGCTCGGCTGTACGAGCGGCGATCAGCGGGGCGAGATGAACCCGGCCGATTCATAATACAGCGGCGTCCTGCGAGAATAGTGCGCGTACCGTCCCTCTGCGCTGAAGCGCGGCGGCCGCTTCTGTGCCCGTTCCATAACCAGGTCTGAAAAGCAGATAGGAAGCTGCACTCTCGAGTTCATTTCCGCTCCATCTCTCGCCCGTAGCGCGCCGACCGTGCTGTCGCATCAAAAAACATCATAAAGTCGGCGCATCCACCCATCTCGACCAGCCAACCCTTCCCACGCGAACTCTGCCGGGTCGACCTTTCCGGCAGCCATGGGCGCCCGTTCCCTCGCCCCTCTTTCACCCTCGTCCTCTTTCCCACGCCCTTGCTGTAATCCCATCCGTGATCCTTTGACGCGCGAATCCCGTGCGCGCATCTCTTCGGATGCACTCGAATCTCGGGTCAACCAGCGGCGAATCCATTAGCCGAGCTCCGGTTCATTGAATTTTTCGGACGGCGATCGACGAATATCAGCCGTTGTACGCCGCGACCGCGTCGGAGTGTGCGCGGAAGAGACGTATAATAGCGGATAAGGACGTCGCGGGGGTTATTCTTTCGCCGGCGCTGAGAGAAATAGGGAGAGAGAGAACTGTGCCAAATCGATACGATTCGCCTTGATGCTGTAATATCTCTCGTGAGCGCGTTATAACATTTCCGTCATATTGTTCTCCTTGTCGTAACGAGGATATACGGAATGTTATTTTTACCATCGCATTTTTCCACCACGAAAGATTCGTCATTTCTCTCCCGTCTCCCTCTGTACATTTAATTCGCACGTCGATATCGAATCGGACCTCATTGTGTCTCCGCTACCCCCCGTTTCTAAACGCGCGCGCCACGTAGCGGCCGCGTTCCCGTTGTAAATAAAAATCCACGTGATTAGGCGAGCAAGCGTCCCGCTGTAAATAACACAGGACGGCCGTCGCGTGTCGATTCAATCGGGTTCGACGACTCTCGCCGTGTCACTTCCTCGTCGTTGCGTTTACGAAATAATTTTACGAAATAATTACGAAATAATTTTTTAAATTTTCACACTGAGACGCACTTACGCTCCCACCTGCGTGATTTGTTCGCTGATTGCAGACTGAATCTTTGACGGGGTCATCGATACCTCGGATGCTTAATGTTGCATTCCGCGTGAATTATTGACAGCTAATTTCCGAGACTGTATTAGACTGTAATTAGCTGTGCTCTGCTTTACTCCCCTAGCGTTTGTCGGCGTGAAATTTCACGTGCGTCGCATACCGTATCGGACGCGAATGCATTTTAAGGATATCTTTAACACACACGTTGGATAATAAATGTCTCATCACCGCGTCGATGATTAATTAAATGTCGCTGCACGCTTTCGTGTACGCAGGCAGCTTTGCATCATCGGCGGTTTTACGCGCGAAAATGAAGATAGAAATCAGGAATATAGGTGGTTCGTATTAACAGGCCGCTTCGAAAGTATCATCGTGCATCCGCGTTTTGAAAAGCAGCAATAATTTTGTAAGGTGGTGCGTAATCGCGACTCTTGCCGCGGCAACGGATAAAATGCAAATGCGATGCAAATGCGACGGAGTATGCTAATACGCGCAAACGTTTAAAAATAGTGCAGTGCCTCATTAAAAGCGCGATTACATTCGAGAGCTATGTGACTTGGGATTTTTTCAACATCCAGCCCGGCAGCCCCAACATCAGCCGCCCGCCAGTTAAATCGTTGATAATTTAGTACACCCATCTCGACCTTCATCTCGAACATAATTGTTTTATCGCCGCGATGGAGTGTAATACCGATTTCCGGACAATGTTTGCGGATGTAAATGACGACGGCCTCGATTTGCGATGTAAATTGATAGTTTGCGTTATTTACAGCCCGAGTAAATAGAAAAATATATATTTAGAGACTAATAAAGAGAAAGGAAGAGAGAGAGAGAGAGAGAGAGAGAGAGGAGGTGTAATTCAGATGTTAAATATATTTGTTAACCGTATAGATGTGTGTTTCAAACATATCGTATACAGTGATTTGAGCTCGCGTTAAACTTGTAGGATAGAAAATTTTCGCAAAAATCGGAACGCTTTAATATTCAACGCGATAACAGATTATCACACGGATCGGCTTATGATAATAACAATAATTAAATAATAATTATAACTCCATATTTCATACGATGCTGAGGAGGTGCGGTAACCGATCGATCTTACGCAAGAAGCTGTGCTAGATGCATTTGAAATTATTACACTGCGTGCGTGTGCCATGCCCGATTTTAGCAGTCTTCCTTATGTCAGATTGTTATACACAAAACGATAGATTAATAATCTATTCGTCACTGATGGTTTCTATATTACAAATAAGAACTATTGAATAACTATAAACGGATATTGGGATAAAAGGGAACGTTGAATTTGCTTTGTGCGAGGAAACTCGATAAAATTGTCCGAAAAGAAAATGCACAACAACTTTTGGTTTTCAACATCGTTTCCGGCGTTGGATGTCTTCGAAAATAATTCGCGATGCCGTGGATACCACATACAGAGAACTTTCTCTTTAAAGTGCGCACAGAAAAAAGTGCCGGATCCAAGTAAACACTGCAACATTCCTTGGAAAATGTTTACTTGAATTAGGCAAATGTTTTACCTTTGGATAATTTGCCTGGAAAATATTTTACTTGGATCAGGTAAATATTGCAGCTTACACAGCGATGACAGCGCGTAACAGCGAGCCGGATGTCCGGAAGCCGAGTGCACCGAGATTCATACGGTTTTGCGGTGCACTTTGATAGCTCGTGCTGCACAGTCGGTTACCCGGGTCTCATGGAAACGACAATTCTTCAGTATACGGCGCAATCTTGCCGGAGCGGTTTATTTTGCGTTTTATCATTCCGCGAATCGCGGTTTTCCGCGACGGCCGCCGGCGTGTCCCGGTGTCTGAATTTCGAAATCGCGCGACCGTAAACAAGAGAGAGAGAGAGAGAGGCGAAAGTCGACGAAAATTAAAGCGTCGCTCGAGTGAAAAACGACTCGACGTAAACGAGAATGAGATCGAGCGGTCGAAGATGCGAGAAGACATCTCGCCAGGGCGAAATGGGCGAGACAGCGGTAATCCTCGGCGGAGATACCAGCCGAGAGCTGACAAAATCCCTATCGCATCGCGCACGCAATCTATTAGAAATAATGCACCGCCGATAACCGAGTTAGGTGAGCCACCGTGTCGGCTCGATGCGCAAATCCTAAACTTATTGCCGGGTTAATACCGGAAATCTAGGCATGGTTTATGCATGCCGGTAATAAATTCCGAATCTGGCGATTTGACGCCCGGCTAAGTTTCGCCGTTTATTAAACGTATATCCAGCCCGGGCTCTCTCCATGTATGTACACACGGAAACGTAGTCGCTTACATATAGGCAATTCAGGCCGCTGGATGTTAGACATCTCCCGAGGTCTCCATTAGCATACATCTGTAACACCGGCGCTCACCCCTGACTTCGCACACCTCCTACGCGTCGCGCCGAGTCGACCCCCCCCCCCC